>NC_058080.1:708282577-708582577 GCF_014858855.1 Bufo gargarizans
TCTCCTCTGCCTGGGTGCTTGGCCTAAATTTATGACAATGGACTGTTGCATTGGTGGCTGACGTGAAGCCTGATTCTCTGCTATGACATGCAGACTGATTCTTTGCTGACATGAAGCCAGATTGTCTGTTACGGGACCTCTCTCCTCTGCCTGGGTGCTGGGCCTAAATATCTGACAATGGACTGTTGCATTGGTGGCTGACGTGAAGCCTGATTCTCTGCTATGATATGAAGACTGATTCTCTGCTGACATGAAGCCAGATTGTCTGTTACGGGACCTCTCTCCTCTGCCTGGGTGCTTGGCCTAAATTTATGAAAATGGACTCTTACAGTGGTCGGTGACGTGAAGCCTGATTCTCTGCTATGATATGAAGACTGATTCTCTGCTGACATGAAGCCAGATTGTCTGTTACGGGATCTCTCTCCTCTGCCTGGGTGCTTGGCCTAAATTTATGAAAATGGACTCTTACAGTGGTGGGTGACGTGAAGCCTGATTCTCTGCTATGACATGAAGACTGATTCTCTGCTGACATGAAGCCAGATTCTCTGTTAAGGGACCTCTCTCCTCTGTCTGGGTGCTGGGCCTAAATATATGCCAATGGACTGTTGCACTGGTGGCTGACGTGAAGCCTGATTGTCTGTTACGGGACCTCTCTCCTCTGCCTGGGTGCTGGGCCTAAATATCTGACAATGGACTGTTGCATTGGTCGCTGACGTGAAGCCTGAATCTCTGCTATGATATGAAGATTGATTCTCTGCTGACATGAAGCCAGATTGTCTGTTACGGGACCTCTCTCCTCTGCCTGGGTGCTTGGCCTAAATTTATGACAATGGACTGTTGCATTGGTGGCTGACGTGAAGCCTGATTCTCTGCTATGACATGCAGACTGATTCTTTGCTGACATGAAGCCAGATTGTCTGTTACGGGACCTCTCTCCTCTGCCTGGGTGCTGGGCCTAAATATCTGACAATGGACTGTTGCATTGGTGGCTGACGTGAAGCCTGATTCTCTGCTATGATATGAAGACTGATTCTCTGCTGACATGAAGCCAGATTGTCTGTTACGGGACCTCTCTCCTCTGCCTGGGTGCTTGGCCTAAATTTATGAAAATGGACTCTTACAGTGGTGGGTGACGTGAAGCCTGATTCTCTGCTATGATATGAAGACTGATTCTCTGCTGACATGAAGCCAGATTGTCTGTTACGGGATCTCTCTCCTCTGCCTGGGTGCTTGGCCTAAATTTATGAAAATGGACTCTTACAGTGGTGGGTGACGTGAAGCCTGATTCTCTGCTATGACATGCAGACTGATTCTCTGCTGACATGAAGCCAGATTCTCTGTTAAGGGACCTCTCTCCTCTGTCTGGGTGCTGGGCCTAAATATATGCCAATGGACTGTTGCACTGGTGGCTGACGTGAAGCCTGATTGTCTGTTACGGGACCTCTCTCCTCTGCCTGGGTGCTGGGCCTAAATATCTGACAATGGACTGTTGCATTGGTGGCTGACGTGAAGCCTGATTCTCTGCTATGATATGAAGACTGATTCTCTGCTGACATGAAGCCAGATTGTCTGTTACGGAACCTCTCTCCTCTGCCTGGGTGCTTGGCCTAAATTTATGACAATGGACTGTTGCATTGGTGGCTGACGTGAAGCCTGATTCTCTGCTATGACATGCAGACTGATTCTCTGCTGACATGAAGCCAGATTGTCTGTTATGGGACCTCTCTCCTCTGCCTGGGTGCTGGGCCTAAATATCTGACAATGGACTGTTGCATTGGTGGCTGACGTGAAGCCTGATTCTCTGCTATGATATGAAGACTGATTCTCTGCTGACATGAAGCCAGATTGTCTGTTACGGGACCTCTCTCCTCTGCCTGGGTGCTGGGCCTAAATTTATGACAATGGACTGTTGCAGTGGTGGCTGACGTGAAGCCTGATTCTCTGCTATGACATGAAGACTGATTCTCTGCTGACATGAAGCCAGATTGTCTGTTACGGGACCTCTCTCCTCTGCCTGGGTGCTGGGCCTAAATTTATGACAATGGACTGTTGCAGTGGTGGCTGACGTGAAGCCTGATTCTCTGTTATGACATGAAGACTGATTCTCTGCTGACATGAAGCCAGATTGTCTGTTACGGGACCTCTCTCCTCTGCCTGGGTGCTTGGCCTAAATTTATGAAAATGGACTGTTACAGTGGTGGGTGACGTGAAGCCAGATTCTCTGCTATGACATGCAGACTGATTCTCTGCTGACATGAAGACAGATTCTCTGTTACGGGACCTCTCTCCTCTGCCTGGGTGCCGGGGCCTAAATATCTGAGAATGGACTGTTACAGTGGTGGGTGACGTGAAGCCAGATTCTCTGCTATAGGACCTCTCTCCAATTGATTTTGATTAATTTTTATTTATTTAATTTTTATTTTAATTAATTTCCCTATCCACATTTGTTTGCAGGGGATTTACCTACATGTTGCTTCCTTTTGCAGCCCTCTAGCCCTTTCCTGGGCTGTTTTACAGCCTTTTTAGTGCCGAAAAGTTCGGGTCCCCATTGACTTCAATGGGGTTCGGGTTCGGGACGAAGTTCGGATCGGGTTCGGATCCCGAACCCGAACATTTCCGGGAAGTTCGGCCGAACTTCTCGAACCCGAACATCCAGGTGTTCGCTTAACTCTAGTCCCTGGCAGTGTCTACGAGAAAACTGTTTTAGATCATACAAATGCACAAGTAACTTTTCTAGTGTAATGGGGACAGACTAACGACTTTAATCAGGGAAAGCTTTGAGGGGCTGAACGACTGTAACACTGCTTAATACATTTGCTGCTGCAGCACCTCATTCTAGCAGTTCTGTGTTACAAAACCATGTAAAGTGAAAAATTTTATTCCCAGAGAGCCAGCTTTGTTCTTTTTTTGTTTGTTTTTCTTCAAAATCTAGTTTGTTGCTTGCATAGCACCCCAATCTCCTTTTGCTCCAAGCGCTACTTTTTCAGTGCCTTATATCTGTGTTATTAAACACTTTGCATTATAGCAAAAGCATTTTATAGCAATAACACCATTTTTATACCTGTGTTTTTGAATGCCAAGTTCACCACAAACACTGTGCTGTATTTGTTATCAGATGCATTAATGCATCATTAGACAGTGTTTTCATATGTTTTACTCCAATAACTTTATAGTGTTACTTCAGACCTAGTAGATGCATCAGAGATCAGACTCTGTGTTTTAAAGAATTTACACTACAAAAATGTTATTCTTGACCCAGTGATTGTAATGCGCATTTGAAAGATATTTCACCGCAACGATTGCCTATTCCCAAATTAAATTATCAATACCAACATGCAATGTGTTTGTAGAAGGGGAGGAATATTTAGTAATGCCTTTGTCTTTAAATTACAGAAAACACACTTTCTAGTAATTTGTGTGTACCAAACCAATAGATTTTCTTTTATAGGCCTCATAATAAAATGTCTGGTATACAGAAGAGTGCAAAATGAAAGAAACTTGTCTAGTCCTCCCAGAGTCAGTATGTCGGTAGCAGCAGTTGTGTCACCAGCTATCCGGCTAGTAGTAGTAGGCAACAGTTGTCCCTGGCTTCTGAAAGATGCAACACTATTGTTGAGGAAAAAGAGGATTAGATTGTGGACTGGATGGCTCACTTTTTCCCTCAATCACAGCATTATTTGGAGGAAATCACCTTTGAGTCTAACACTGTGCTTTTGAACCTCTGTCTTAACTGCCCACTCTTAGTTGGGCATCTGGAAGAGGCAACAAAACCTCAACAGTGGCAGTCAGGGCAAATACAGAGCAGGAAATAAGGAGAGGGTCCAAGGGGCCCACTAAGAAATAGCCCAGTCTGATAAAAGGGACGGAGAGAGTTATGACTATGACAATGATTCTGTGTTAGACAGGACCTGAGAGCCAGATCAGGGTCCTGGGGAGGAGGTGACATCAGGGGAGAATGATGGTGGCTGCAGATGCAGCAATAAAGAGCAGAAGCAACATACAGCCAGAATCTCCCCAAAAAACTGTCAGGGTCAAACTTCTTCAGGAACTGATTCTGCTGATAGTGAGCATAGGCCCAAAATGTAATAGAGCCAAGCCTAGCTTGGCTGCCATTAGATCTGTGGTAGTATCTTCCATCTACCAGTTTTTCTCCACAGCGCTAGAAGACAAATGCACTGTTATGTACAAGATCTGCAGGATTAATGGGCCATGGACCAGTGCTAACCACTGAGCCACTGAACCACCCCACTTACTGCTTCTCAGACTAATACTTCTCTGCCTCATTTGTTCTATCATCAACCATTGATAATGGAATGTGTGGCCAGGAAACAAGTCTACATGCCCAGCATTTCACTGGTGTGCAAGCTTAATTCCCGGTCAAGTTGCTGGTGGTGAAGTCGAGTCGCTGCCATAATAATTAGTAGAGTCTGCTGCCTTGAGGGAGCTGATAGGGTGTGCCTCGTTGGAAGATACCTAGTCCCTATTTTGCCCAAAAAGCTATCCTTGCCTGTGGCCATGGAGCGTTCCTTGCAATTTTCTCTGTGCATCAAGGTGCATGATACCATGGACACTTGGAGCAGCTGTTATGGGCAGGCCCGCTGAGTCAATGTTTTGAATGGCAGTAGCAAGGGAGCACAAGAGCAAAAAGGCCAGGTCCTATAGATGAGAAAATCACAGAAAAAACAAAGATAAAAACATCCTGCACGGTATGATATACAAATGGGCGGATGTCACTGGCCATATTAATTAAGAAAATCACAGAAATAAGATAAGAATGCACTTCGTAAAGTAGATGCAAGCACTATATATAGACAAATTCCTCACTCTGATATGATAATATCTGAGACACTTAGCCAATATATTTTGATCAAAACACATCTGAGCCCGCCTACCAAGCGCCAAGGTGGTCTCAGGTCAGGCGAGTCCTACGCTAAACCTACCTAAGCCATTGGGCTTCTATGTTCAGGAGCGCAGACGCCGCACATATGGTGTGCTGCTCCTAGTCACCTCCATGTGCATCAAGCAACCAATGGGAGGAGAAGCAAGCACACCTATATGTACCACCTAATCAAGGTGCTCTATTGGATAGGAAGGGCAAAAGTGCAGAGGAATGCTACTCCCAAGATAAAATAGGTGCGCATTCACACTTGAAGGTGCCACTACAGGTCCTATTGATGCCTTCACGTTTGTGTTGGTCTGCTTCCATTACCAGCTGTTTTTCCAGTTCCTCCACCACCATGGACATCTGCTGATACCCAACAGCAATAGGACAGAGCATCATTCCCAATCCCCATCCCTCCTATCATATGTGTAAAGTGAAATGTTACCATGTAGTGTTATAGCTTATCAGCCTGGGTGAGAGTAGTTGATCAGTTGCTAAAGTACATCAAGCAACATTCCACTGGCTATCCCCCACCAACTCCAAATGGGCAAGGTAATCCGGAACAATATAATATCATAATTACCCTGTATTTTGGGGAATACATTGTAACAGATGCTCCCTACATGGCACACTTGATCAATTTAGTCTTGCAATTCTTTTTGAAAAAGTAGACTGGCTTGCAGAGGGAACTGGCCTCGCAAAAATGGGTGAAAACTGTCCTCGCACTTCAGCCATATTTATATGATGATCAAAGCCCTCCTGGACTTGTGACAGAATGGTTTGTCATTGCAACCCTTGATCTGTGATGTTCTAGCTGGCTGGAATTCCACCTCGCATATGCTAGAGCATCTGTAAGAGCAGCGTAAAACTGTGAATGATTTTGTCATGCACCTTGTCATGCACTTAGAAGCTTTAATGAGGACACCAGATTTGTCAGTAGGGACAACTCCTGATAAAGCTGCATGATTTGTTACATTGGCTAAACTCCACATCACTTTTAAAGAGGTCATTGATTTATTTGTACAGGTTGTATAGTACTTTTTGTTTTTCACTGTGGATTTTTTGCACATTTGCAATAGGACTTTATTTTTCTTTGAGCATGTGATGTCACTTTAGACATGAGCTTTCTGGTAAAATTTATTTAATTATATCTTTATATATAATTAGGCTACTTTCACACTAGCGTTCGTCGGTCCGCTCGTGAGCTCTGTTTGAAGGAGCTCACGAGCGGACCCGAACGCCTCCGTCCAGCCCTGATGCAGTCTGAATGGATGCGGATCCGCTCAGACTGCATCAGTCTGGCGGCGTTCAGCCTCCGCTCCGCTCGCCTCCGCACGGACAGGCGGACAGCTGAACGCTGCTTGCAGCGTTCGGGTGTCCGCCTGGCCGTGCGGAGGCGTGCGGATCCGTTCAGACTTACAATGTAAGTCAATGGGAACGGATCCGCTTGAAGATGTCACCATATGGCTCAATCTTCAAGCGGATCCGTCCCCCATTGACTTTACATTGAAAGTCTGAACGTATCCGCGCAGGCTACTTGCGCACTTGCGAAATTTTTTTAAGTTATTAATGCAGACGGATCTGTACTGAACGGAGCCTCCGTCTGCATTAATATGATCGGATCCGTTCAGAACGGATCCGATCAAACGCAAGTGTGAAAGTAGCCTTAGTTTGTATATTAATTGGATAGATAATTATTTGTATTGGCTATGTATTATTAGTATCCCTTTATTATACCTTACTAGCAGAAGAACCCGGCTTTGCTCGGGTATATTTTATCTATTTTATTTAATGTTTCTGTGCGTCGTTAAAATATATCGACAGTATCCCCTATAACAGTGACATCTACAGTACCCAGCCCCTTTAACAGTGAACTCCACAGTTCCCCACCCCTTAACACTGACCCCCCCCCCCCCCACAGTGCTCTGCCACTTTAAAATGGGACCTCCATAGCAGCCCATCCCCTTAACTTTGACCTTCATAGCAGCCTGCCCCTTTAACAGTGAATTTCACAGCACCCTACTCCCTTGACAGTGACCTCCTCAGGGGGCCGCCCCCTTAACAGTGACCTCCACAGTACCCGCTGCCTTAACAGTGACCTCACAGTACCCTGTCCCCTTAACAGTGACCTCCACAGTGTCCGCCCCTTTAACAGTAACATCCAAAGTGCCTGCCTTTTTTTACCAGTGACTTCCACAGTGCCCGCCACTTTAACCGTGACCTTGATAGTGTCCGCCCCTTTAACAGTGACCTCTACAGTGCTGACCCCTTTAACAGAGACCTCTACAGTGCTGGCCCCTTTAACAATGAGCTCCACAGTGCCTGCCCCATTAACAGTGACCTCCAAAGAACCCGCCCCTTTAACAGTGACCTCTATGGCACCCACCACTGTAAAAGAGACCTCCACAGCGCCCGCCCCTTTAACAATGACCGCCACAGCACCGCCCCTTTAACAGTGACCTTGATAGTGCCTGCCCCTTTAACAGTGACCTCCACAGTGCCTGCCCCTTTAACAGTGATCTCCACAGTACCTGCCCCTTTAACAGTGACCTCCACAGTGCCTGCCCCTTTAACAGTGACTTCCACAGTGCCCACCCTTTTAACAGTGACCACTACAGCACCATGGAGGAAGAGGAGGTGGCTGATGTTGACGATCTCATGGGGTGCAGAGCTGGAAAGGTCCTCGGTCACACTGGCCAGAATGGCAAGCTGTATACTTGCTTTCTTAGGGAGTGACAGCCGTATCATTCACATGAAGCAGTCTAACAATTACTGAATAGCCATGCTTTTAGACCCTAACTATCAAAGCAAAATGGAGAAATGTTTTCCTCCTGCCGAAAGAGAGCCCATATAACTTTATTACCAGGAAACACTGTATACACATCTTGCCAGCTTTTAGCGAGCAGATGGTGGCCCCTCTCCGCCAACCACCTTCTTCCATGTCTGCTACCACAAGCCGCAGCAGGAGCCAGTTTAGTATCCTGAATGAGATGGGGAAAAAAAATCATGTGCTGCACCAGGCTGACCCAAATAAGCAAATAGAGATGTACTGCTTCAACACACAAGTTCAGTACTACCTGGACTTTATCCAGTGTATAACAAATTCCTTGACCCCATAGACTTCTGAGCATGCAGACTGGAACATTGGCCCTAACTAGCCCAGTTTGCTCTCTCCATTCTCTCTTGCCCCGGTATCACCTCATTTTCAGCGAGTTAGGGGGTGTGATGACACTCAAATAGATGAAGTTGTCCTATGGCAGTGTCCAGAACACCACTTTTGTCAATAATAACATGGATCTGTGAGGATTTTCACACTCCTCCGGCTGAGGCCGTTGAACAGCTCTGCCCTTACTGATGGTGCCACATCGTGTCACTGTCTGCCTGCCTATCATCATGTTTTCTACCATATGCCTGCTGCTATCATGCCACTGCCACTGTCTTCCCACCATCATGTTCTTTACCATATGACTGGTGTTGCTGCAACTACTGCCAGTGCCATCATGGAGCTGTCTGTCTGCTTACCATCATCTTCTGTACCATATGGCTGCTGCTGCTATAGACACCATCATGCCACTACCGCTGTCTGCCTGCCTACCATCATGTTCCTCATGGCTGCTGCGGCTGCCACCGCCTTAGCTACTAATCCCTGTTGCTTACCCCTTATTACCATTTCAATTACTTCTACTGCCACTACTGTTACTGCTACACATTAGCCACTACTACTATTATTACTACCCCTACCGAGCAGCACACTCATCTAATCCCTTATCTGTTCCATGCTGGGATCCTACTGCTGCACCTACGATTGTGGCCACATGCCTCTATTACCCTACCATTTTCACATCCACACTGTACTTCTTCTGCTCCCAATTAAAAGGAAGATTTTTTCCAGTTTCACTTCTGCATGTATAAATACATGCAGACATTCTGCCTACGTTAAGACATAATTTTTCGATGCTTTGTCCCAACAGCCACAGTTTTTTTATTTTTTTCCCTATAACACAAAGTGTGTTTAAACACCATCTATTCTCGATAACGGGATAGTTTTCTAATATGAAAAAAACACATGCAACGGTGCAAAGTGTTATTCAACACAGTGTTTGTTAATACTGCCAACCATGCATTTACCCATAGCTAATCAGTGTCAATCTGACATTATTGGCTTTTGCTGTCACTGAAATACAGAGCTCAGGGGGAGATAGACCAAAAATTAAGAAAAAACAACAAAAAGAGATATGACCTTTTGAGTCCTAGCAGACTAAAGGGTGTTATAGGGCAATTTTCAGCGCAATGGGAACAAGTCGATTTGAGTTCACTCATCTCTAATATGTATTTAATAATATAAATCATCTTTTTGTAGCATACAATGAATGTAACTCAAATGAAAACATTATCAACAGCAATTATCATACAGTAAAATAATATCCTTAAATGAATGCAGAGGAATCATCAGTTCGTAATTAATTAAATAAAAAAAAGTAACAGATTTACTTTGATACCAAGTATAAGTTCAGTTTTTAAGACTTGGCTTTGAGAAATCATTGTCTAGTGACAGCCACTGCAAAATCTGATATATACACAACCAGACTTCACTCTTTGCTCCTTTATATTTTAAAGCTGAGCCCTGCCACTGAAAGGAGTCCATTGCAGTATAGCAGTCAGTAATGAGGTCAAGAAATGGCCAGTTCAATAGATTTTAAGGCAACTCATCAGACTTTGGAAAGGAGCCCAAACCCCTTTGGAAATAAAGAAGGAGATTAACTGTTTTTCCATTTTACTACTCAAGGGCAAGGGAACTTGATACATGAGATACGGCTGCCATAAAGTCTCCACTGGGATGGTTCGTTCATCACATCTTGTTGCCAAGCTAAGTGTGAGCCCACTTTGGAAATACTCTAACGCTTAATTCATCAGTCGAAACTAGGTGTGATCAGATATACAGGAGTTAAGGCCACGTCGAAGGTCTGCTATTGCTACAGTCAGGAACTGACACTTGCTAGTTGCACTGAACTATTATTTACAAATAAAAAAATATAAAATTGCTACAAAATCAATAGTCACACCTATATATTATAATTTAAAATTATAAAAGATTACTATAATCACTTGACCCCTTAAGGATCAACCATTTTGATCTCTTAGGAAGGAAATATATTGTGTTTGTATTTGCTGTCCCACATTCTTAGTTTAAGGTTCACACAGAATTATGAAAGCTTCTATGAGGACAAGTTGTACAGTTAGTTCCTTCCTTATTTGTTTCATATATGATACAATTATTACTGTTTATGGTGTCTATATGGTTAATCAGACAGAACTGAAGCTTCTACTGATAGTGGCCATTACCTTGGTAGTGCTGCTGCCCATGGGAGCATTTGGACATACTGTACCTGAATTTCCAAATGCATTAACCTGCTTAAAGGAGTAGCTCAATCCATTACTAATGATGGCCTATCTTATCCTCAGAAAATATCATCAATATATGATTGACAGGGGTCCAAAACCCTGCATCACAGCTGTACTGCAATAGCAACAGCACCAGAAGTTTGATCCGGAAACCACACAGCTCCATTCATTGTGTATCTCCGACATCGACTTACAATGCTGGAGCTGATGGGTGGGGGTGCGAGGTGTTGGCCTGAGGATAGGCCATCAATAGAAAAGGAGTGGGCAATCTGTTTAATATCTGAACATACAGGTAAGTCTAAATGTACTAACAGGATACATTATAATTAGAGATGAGCTAATCGAAGCAGCCAAAGTGGAATTCGATCTGAAGTTTAGGAAAAATTACATTTGCACTGAATCTGAATTTCTTCGCACTTTGTTTTAAAAAAAAAAAAATTTTTCCTAAAATGGCGGCTACACGTGTTACAAACTGAAAGCAAGAAGTGCGGTAATGCGATATGACCCATAATTCTGTGCAGCCAACCAATCCCTAGCTAGCCTTCCCCTGTGATGTCACAGACGTATAAAAGCCTCATTCCAAGCAGTCTCCAACATTTCATCTATTATACCTCATACCTCACATGTCAGTACACTGCTGTATATACTATATATCTGTACACATTGCATCTATTATACCTCGTAGCTCACATATCAGTACACTGCTGTATATACTATATATCTGTACACACTGCATCTATTATACCTCATACCTCACATGTCAGTACACTGCTGTATGTACTATATATCTGTACACACTGCATCTATTATACCTCATACCTCACATATCAGTACACTGCTGTATGTACTATATATATCTCTTCAGACTGCATCTATTATACCTCACACCTAACATATCAGTGCACTGCTGTATATACTATATATCTGTACACACCGGATCTATTATACCTCATAAATCACATATCAGTACAGTGCTGTATATACTATATATCTGTACACACTGCATCTATTATACCTCATACCTCACATATCAGTACACTACTGTATATACTATATATCTGTACACACTGCATCTATTATACCTCATACCTCACATATCAGTGCACTGCTGTATATACTATATATCTGTAAACACCGGATCTATTATACCTCATAAATAACATATCAGTACAGTGCTGTATATACTATATATCTGTACACACTGCATCTATTATACCTCATACCTCACATATCAATGCACTGCTGTATATACTATATATCTGTAAACACCGGATCTATTATACCTCATAAATCACATATCAGTACAGTGCTGTATATACTATACACACTGTTTCAAATTATTATGCAAATTCTATTTAAGTGTCACAAAGATTAAATATTTAGTGTTTCAGTTTAACTCATGGATGGCATTGTGTCCCAGAGCTCTTTTGATCACGGAAAATAATCTCGGACACCTGTGATAATTAGATTGAGCCCAATTTAAGGAAAAACTACTAAAGGAGGGTGTTCCACATTATTAAGCAGAGCACCATTTTCAAGCAATATGGGGAAGAAAAAGGATCTCTCTGCTGCCAAAGAGAGTGAAATAGTTCAATGCCTTGGATGAGGTATGGAAACATTAGATATTTCACGAAAACTTAATTAAGAGATTTGTTAAGAGATTTGTGGCTGATTCAGAGCTCAAACGGGTTTGTGCAGATAAAGTCACATTGAAGAAGATTTCTGCCAGATCCATGCATCGGATCAAGAGAGCAGCTGCTAAAATACCATTACATCGCAGAAAACAGATATTTGAAGCTTCTGGTGCCTATGGAGTCCCACGGACATCAAGGTGTAGAGTCCTCCAGAGTCTTGCAACTGTGCATAAACCTTCCATTCGGCCACCACTAACAAATGCTCACAAGCATCAACGGCTGAATTGGGCAGAAAAATAAATGAAGACTGATTTTCAAACAGTCCTGTTCACTGATGAGTGCCGTGCAACCCTGGATGGTCACGATGGATGGAGTAGTTGATGGTTGGTGAACAGCCACCCTGTTCCAACAAGGCTGCAACGTCAGCAAGGCGGTGGTGGAGTCATGTTTTGGGCCGGAATCATGGGAAGAGAGCTGGTCAGCCCCTTTAGGGTGCCCCCGAAGGTGTAAAGATGATCTCTGCAAAGTATGTGGAGTTTCTGACTGACCACTTTCTTCCCTGGTACAAAAGGAAGAACTATGCTTTCCGCAATACAATCATCTTCATGCATGACAATGCACCATCTCATGCTGCAAAGATTACCTCTGCATCAATGGCTGCTATGGGGATAAAAGGAGAGATGGTGTGGCCTCCATCCTCCCCTGACCTCAATCCTATTGAGAACCTTTGGAGCATCCTCAAGCAAAAAATCTATGAGGGTGGGAGGCAGTTTACATCCAAACAGCAGCTCTGGGAGGCTATTCTGACATCTTGCAAATCAAGCAGAAACTGTCCAAAAACTCACAAGTTCAATGGATGCAATACTTGTGAAGCTGCTATTAAATAAGGAGTCCTATGCTAAAATGTAACGTGACCTGTTAAAATGTTTAAAAAGTTAAAATGTTGTTAAAAGTTTGATTGAAATGGCTTTTGATTTCAGTAAATATGCTGCAAACACAACAAATGACAATTTTCAGTTCTTTGCAACCTATAGTGTTTTGAAACTTACTGTGCGTAATAATTTGGAACAGTGCATTGTACTTTTTAATGTTTAAAACAAATACTGTAATCATTAGGAGGTTTGTTCAATAAAATTTGAATTGTACTCTTAATAGTTGATAACATGAGAATTATGCTGTTATTTACATCAATAATTTAGGTAAATGAGAAAAATATAATTTGCATAATAATTTGGAACAGGGTGTATATCTGTACACACTGCATCAATTATACCTCATACCTCACCTGTCAGTACACTACTAGATATACTATATACTTGTACACACTGCATCTATTATTATTATTTTTCAAACATTCGATTCAGCCGGTTAGAGAATTTTCAGAAAAAAATAGGTTTGATCCGAATTTATTTGCGTCAAATTGCGTTAGAAAATGGCTATTTCTTGGCTGCAGAGAGCCTTTATAGTGGTGTAGAACACTGTGCCTTGCAATAACACGCATAGGGAGTCTGCTAGTGAAATGATACTGTGAGTCAGTATGACATGCAGATGACAGGAGTCGCTCTTAGAATCAGACGCAGGTTGAGGACAGGTGAGGGCACAAGGCCTGCTCCCGGGCCATGTCAATGAAGGGTTGTGTCTGACGAACCCACTGACTCTTGGTTGGCGGTGTCTGATGTCACCTGCGACGAAGTCGAAGATCGAGTCAACCATACAAGAACCGCTGGGTTGCTGGTCAAGACATGACCGCTAGCTGACACCGGGAGCTCAGGCCTCTCGCTGCGGCTACTGCTGCCCCGCCCCCTTACTCTGCTGCGACCTGTGCCTGCGCCAGAAACATTTAGGACTCTGACACTCCCCTGTGCAGGGCCTGGCACTTTTCTGTCTGACATACTGTTAGATCCCAAGATCCCACTAGTAGAATTAACTCTAGTGGCCCACCCTATAGTTTCATGAAAATATTGACACTTAAGGTTTTTTTTTCAGTTTGCATCAACATCTTTTAAAATAATCCTTATATAGGAAGCTGTAGAGTAATAGCGCACATGACCGATAATCACTGGCCTTGGCGCAGTACACCACTGAGGCCAGTGCTTAGTTACAGCAGTCAAGTTCAGTACACAGGTTTTTTACCACGGCAGCCAAGCCAAAACATTATGTCCCAGCTGCAGCCTGGCAGAAAGAACAGAGTATTGGTGCTGGATCAAATAGTGATCAGGAGGGTGTTGTTGTTTTTCATTTATATTTTAACAGCATCCCTTTAGTTTGGCCTCAAAAGATTGAACTTAGGCACCCCCTTCAAGCTCAGTACTTAGATACCATAAAAATGCCAAGCTCTGTACTTAGATGAGGTAACAGAACCAAGCTGCATGTATAGATACAGGAACAGAACCAAGCTGTGTGTATAGATACAGTAACAGGACCAAGCTGTGTGTATAGCTACAGTAACAGAACCAAGCTGTGTGTATAGCTACAGTAACAGAATCAAGCTGTGTGTATAGATACAGTAACAGGACCAAGCTGTGTGTATAGCTACAGTAACAGAATCAAGCTGTGTGTATAGCTACAGTAACAGAACCAAGCTGTGTGTATAGATACAGGAACAGAACCAAGCTGTGTGTATAGCTACAGTAACAGGACCAAGCTGTGTGTATAGCTACAGTAACAGAACCAAGCTGTGTGTATAGATACAGGAACAGAACCAAGCTGTGTGTATAGCTACAGTAACAGGACCAAGCTGTGTGTATAGCTACAGTAACAGAACCAAGCTGTGTGTATAGATACAGTAACAGGACCAAGCTGTGTGTATAGATACAGGAACAGAACCAAGCTGTGTGTATAGATACAGTAACAGAACCAAACTGTGTGTATAGATACAGTAACAGAACCAAGCTGTGTGTATAGCTACAGTAACAGAATCAAGCTGTGTGTATAGATACAGTAACAGGACCAAGCTGTGTGTATAGCTACAGTAACAGAATCAAGCTGTGTGTATAGCTACAGTAACAGAACCAAGCTGTGTGTATAGATACAGTAACAGAACCAAGCTGTGTGTATAGCTACAGTAACAGAACCAAGCTGTGTGTATAGCTACAGTAACAGAATCAAGCTGTGTGTATAGATACAGTAACAGAACCAATCTGTGTGTATAGATACAGTAACAGAACCAAGCTGTGTGTATAGCTACAGTAACAGAACCAAGCTGTGTGTATAGATACAGTAACAGAACCAAGCTGTGTGTATAGCTACAGTAACAGAACCAAACTGTGTGTATAGCTACAGTAACAGAATCAAGCTGTGTGTATAGCTACAGTAACAGAATCAAGCTGTGTGTAGAGTTACAGTACCAGAACCAAGCTGCATGTATAGATACAGTAACAGAACCAAGCTGTGTGTATAGATACAGTAACAGAACCACCTGTGTGTATAGATACAGTAACAGAACCAAGCTGCGTGTATAGATTCAGTAACAGAACCAAGCTGTGTGTAGAGTTACAGTACCAGAACCAAGCTGCGTGTATAGATACAGTAACAGAACCAAGCTGTGTGTATAGATTCAGTAACAGAACCAAGCTGCGTGTATAGATTCAGTAACAGAACCAAGCTGCGTGTATAGATTCAGTAACAGAACCAAGCTGTGTGTAGAGTTACAGTACCAGAACCAAGCTGCATGTATAGATTCAGTAACAGAACCAAGCTGTGTGTAGAGTTACAGTACCAGAACCAAGCTGCGTGTATAGATACAGTATCAGAACCAAGCTGCGTGTATAGATACAGTAACATAACCAAGCTGTGCATAGATACAGTATCAGAACCAAGCTGTGTGTAGCGTTACAGTACCAGAACCAAGCTGCTTGTATAGATACAGTATCAGAACCAAGCTGCGTATATAGATACAGTAACAGAACCAAGCTGCGTGTATAGATACAGTAACAGAACCAAGCTATACATAACAGCACCAGCATCTCTGTTACATGCATACTTAGGCCTCTTTCACACATGCGTTGCGGGAAAAGACGCGGGTGTATAGCAGGAAAATGCACAATTTTTCTACACAATTGCAAAGCGTTTTAATGCGTTTTGCACGCGCGTGAGAAAAATTTGCATGTTTGGTACCCAGACCCGAACCTGGACTTCTTCACAGAAGTTCGGGTTTGGGATCGGTGTTGTGTAGATTTTATTATTTTCCTTTATAACATAGTTATAAGGGAAAATAATACCATTCTTAATACAGAATGCTAAGTAAATTAGGGATGGAGTGGTTCAAATAAAAAAAAATATATTTAACTCACCTCATCCACTTGTTCGTGAAGTCCGGCTCTTCTTCTTTCTTCTTCTTTGAGGACCTGGGAGGAAAAGGACCTTTGGTGACGTCAATGTGCTTATCACATGGTTCATCACCATAGTGATGGACCATGTGATGGACCATGTGATGAGCACAGTGACGTCACCAAAGGTCCTTTTCCTCCCAGGTCCTCCATCCCTAATTTACTTAGTATTCTGTATTAAGAATGCTATTATTTTCCCTTATAACCATGTTATAATGGAAAATAATAAGGATCGGGTCCCCATCCCAATCGTCACCTAGCAACCATGCGTGAAAATCGCAATGGATGCTTGCGATTTACATGCAGCCCCATTCACTTCTATGGGGGTCTGCGTTGCGTGTAAAACGCACAATATAGAGAATGCTGCGATTTTCACGCAACGCACAAGTGATGCGTGAAAATCGCCACTGATCTGCACAGCCCCATTGAAGTGAATGGGTCCGGATTCAGTGCGGGTGCAATGCGTTCACCTCATGCATTGCACCCGCATGGAATTCTCGCATGTGTGAAAGGGGCCTTATACACATGCCAACACTCTTTTACATGCACACTTTTACACATACCGGCACTCTTTTACACTCACACTTTTACACATACCGGCACTCTTTTACACACACACTTCTACACAAGCCGGAACTCTTTTACACGCACACTTTTACATTTGATGGCACTATTTTACACGCACACTTCTACATATGCCAGCACTCTCTTACACGCACACTTACACACATGACAGCACTCTTTTACACGCATACTTATACACATGGTGACACTCTTTTACACACACACTTCTACACATGCTGGCACTCATTTACATGCACACTTCTACACATGCTGGCACTCTTTTACACACACACTTCTACACATGCTGGCACTCTTTTACACACACACTTCTACACATGCTGGCACTCTTTTACACACACACTTCTACACATGCTGGCACTCTTTTACACACACACTTCTACACATGCTGGCACTCTTTTACACACACACTTCTACACATGCTGGCACTCTTTTACACACACACTTCTACACATGCTGGCACTCTTTTACATGCACACTTCTACACATGCTGGCACTCTTTTACACACACACTTCTACACATGCTGGCACTCTTTTACACACACACTTCTACACATGCTGGCACTCTTTTACACACACACTTCTACACATGCTGGCACTCTTTTACACACACACTTCTACACATGCTGGCACTCTTTTACATGCACACTTCTACACATGCTGGCACTCTTTTACACGCACACTTCTACACATGCCAGCACACTTTTACACATGCCAGATACCCTAAGCGAACTTGCCTTCCTTCCAAAAATGTTGAGAGACTAACCTCATTAAGATGAATCAGACTTGGCTCAACCAGGATTTCCTGACACCGGAGCCTGATACAACAGAATAGATCATTCTGCCACTAATGATCATACTGTAGTTTTCTGCCACAATGGAATATTCTTCAAAATGGGCCATTACTTCTGGCCACATGCTGCTGCCATCATTCTAATTCTGCCACCCACCTGATGCCATCCGCCTGCTGCCTCTACTGCTATTCCTACAATGGTGCTTCTTGGCCTACTGATATGTACATGTCAATTTTTTTAAAGCATATGCAAACCACTGGGCCTTGCTATCATACTGCTGTTGTTGAGGTTTGCTACTACTGTGATTTGCCACTATCTTGTGTTGTATGCCACTGCTGTTCCCCCCCCTATCATTAAGCGACTATTGTTACTGTCAGTGCTGCCCCCTTCCGCACTTTGTTATGGGGTCTTTGTCATACGGTCCGGGCTTGTGCTTGTGGAGCACGGGTTCGCCCATCCCTAATCACAACAGACTACTCATTTTACCAATATATGTGTATTTAACAAACTAATTTTCTTTTATTTCATTTCACCGTTGACATTATTCTCAGATTATTTAATCATTGTATATTACTAGCAGGACCCGGCTTCGCACGGGTATATTAAATCTATTTAATTAAAAGTTTCTGTGTGTCGTTAAAAGATATCAACAGTTTCCCCCATAACAGTGACCTCTACAGCACCCCGCCTCACTGTCTGCTGAGCTGTGTATCTAATCCTATCATGTGTGATAATGTCTGCTGAGCTTTGTATCTAATCCTATCCTGTGTGATACTGTCTGCTGAGCTGTGTATCTAATCCTATCCTGTGTGATACTGTCTGCTGAGCGGTGTATCTAATCCTATCCTGTGTGATACTGCCTGCTGAGCTTTGTATCTAATCCTATCCTGTGTGATACTGTCTGCTGAGCTGTGTATCTAATCCTATCCTGTGTGATACTGTCTGCTGAGCTGTGTACCTAATCCTATCCTGTGTGATACTGACTGCTGAGCTGTGTACCTAATCCTATCCCGTGTGATACTGTCTGCTGAGCTGTGTATCTAATCCTATCCTGTGTGATACTGTCTGCTGAGCTTTGTATCTAATCCTATCCTGTGTGATACTGTCTGCTGAGCGGTGTATCTAATCCTATCCTGTGTGATACTGTCTGCTGAGCTTTGTATCTAATCCTATCCTGTGTGATACTGTCTGCTGAGCTGTGTATCTAATTCTATCCTGTGTGATACTGTCTGCTGAGCAGTGTATCTAATCCTATCCTGTGTGATACTGCCTGCTGAGCTGTGTATCTAATCCTATCCAGTGTGATACTGCCTGCTGAGCTGTGTATCTAATCCTGTCCTGTGTGATACTGTCTGCTGAACTGTGTATCTAATATCCTATCTTGTGTGATACTGTCTGCTGAGCTGTGTATCTAATCCTATCCTGTGTGATACTGTCTGCTGAGCTGTGTACCTAATCCTATCATGTGTGATACTGTCTGCTGAGCTGTGTATCTAATCCTGTCCTGTGTGATACTGTCTGCTGAGCTGTGTATCTAATCCTATCCTGTGCGATACTGTCTGCTGAGCTGTGTATCTAATCATATCCTGTGTGATGCTGTCTGCTGAGCTGTGTATCTAATCCTATCCTGTGTGATACTGTCTGCTGAGCTGTGTATCTAATCCTATCCTGTGTGATACTGCCTGCTGAGCTGTGTATCTAATCCTATCCTGTGTGATACTGTATGCTGAGTTTTGTATCTAATCATATCCAGTGTGATACTGTATGCTGAGCTGTGTATCTAATCCTATCCTGTGTGATACTGCCTGCTGAGTTTTGTATCTAATCATATCCAGTGTGATACTGTATGCTGAGCTGTGTATCTAATCCTATCCTGTGTGATACTGTATGCTGAGCTGTGTATCTAATCCTATCCTGTGTGATACTGTATGCTGAGTTTTGTATCTAATCATATCCAGTGTGATACTGTATGCTGAGCTGTGTATCTAATCCTATCCTGTGTGATACTGTATGCTGAGCTGTGTATCTAATCCTATCCTGTGTGATACTGCCTGCTGAGCTGTGTATCTAATCCTATCCTGTGTGATACTGCCTGCTGAGTTTTGTATCTAATCATATCCAGTGTGATACTGCCTGCTGAGCTGTGTATCTAATCCTATCCTGTGTGATACTGTCTGCTGAGTTGTGTATCTAATCTTATGTTGTGTGATACTGTCTGATGAGCTGTGTATCTATTCTTATCCTGTGTGATACTGTCTGCTGAGCTGTGTATCTAATTCTATCCTGTGTGATACTGTCTGCTGAGCAGTGTATCTAATCCTATCCTGTGTGATACTGTCTGCTGAGCTGTGTACCTAATCCTATCCTGTGTGATACTGTCTGCTGAGCTGTGTATCTAATCCTGTCCTGTGTGATACTGTCTGCTGAGCTGTGTATCTAATCCTATCCTGTGTGATACTGTCTGCTGAGCTGTGTACCTAATCATATCCTGTGTGATGCTGTCTGCTGAGCTGTGTATCTAATCCTATCCTGTGTGATACTGTCTGCTGAGCTTTGTATCTAATCCTATCCTGTGTGATACTGTATGCTGAGTTTTGTATCTAATCATATCCAGTGTGATACTGTATGCTGAGCTGTGTATCTAATCCTATCCTGTGTGATACTGCCTGCTGAGTTTTGTATCTAATCATATCCAGTGTGATACTGCCTGCTGAGCTGTGTATCTAATCCTATCCTGTGTGATACTGTCTGCTGAGTTGTGTATCTAATCTTATGTTGTGTGATACTGTCTGATGAGCTGTGTATCTAATTATATTCTGTGTGATACTGTCTGCTGAACAGTGTATCTAATATTATGTTGTGTGATACTGCCTGCTGAGCTGTGTATCTAATCCTACCCTGTGTGATACTGTCTGCTGAGCTATGTATCTAATCCTACCCTGTGTGATAATGCCTGCTGAGCTATGTATCTAATCTTATGTTGTGTGATACTGTGTTCTGAACTGTGTATCTAATCCTTTCCTGTGTGATACTGTCTGCTGAGCTGTGTATCTAATCTTATGTTGTGTAATACTGCCTGCTCAGCTGTGTATCTAATCCTACCCTGTGTGATACTGTCTGCTGCACTGTGTATCTATTCTTATGTTGTGTGATACTGTCTGCTGAGCTGTGTATCTAATCCTTGCTGAGCCATATATCTAATCCTATCCTGTGGGATACTGTCTGCTGAGCTGTGTATCGAATCCTATCCTGTGTGATAATGTCTGCTGAGCTGTGTATCTAATCTTATGTTGTGTGATACTGTCTGCTGAGCTGTGTATCTAATTCTTGCTGAGCCATATATCTAATCCTATCCTGTGTGATACTGTCTGCTGAGCTGTGTATCTAATTCTTGCTGAGCCATACAGGTCCTTCTCAAAAAATTAGCATATTGTGATAAAGTTCATTATTTTCTGTAATGTACTGATAAACATTAGACTTTCATATATTTTAGATTCATTACACACCAACTGAAGTAGTTCAAGCCTTTTATTGTTTTAATATTGATGATTTTGGCATACAGCTCATGAAAACCCAAAATTCCTATCTCAAAAAATTAGCATATCATGAAAAGGTTCTCTAAACGAGCTATTAACCTAATCATCTGAATCAACTAATTAACTCTAAACACCTGCAAAAGATTCCTGAGGCTTTTAAAAACTCCCAGCCTGGTTCATTACTCAAAACCGCAATCATGGGTAAGACTGCCGACCTGACTGCTGTCCAGAAGGCCATCATTGACACCCTCAAGCAAGAGGGTAAGACACAGAAAGAAATTTCTGAACGAATAGGCTGTTCCCAGAGTGCTGTATCAAGGCACCTCAGTGGGAAGTCTGTGGGAAGGAAAAAGTGTGGCAGAAAACGCTGCACAACGAGAAGAGGTGACCGGACCCTGAGGAAGATTGTGGAGAAGGACCGATTCCAGACCTTGGGGGACCTGCGGAAGCAGTGGACTGAGTCTGGAGTAGAAACATCCAGAGCCACCGTGTACAGGCGTGTGCAGGAAATGGGCTACAGGTGCCGCATTCCCCAGGTCAAGCCACTTTTGAACCAGAAACAGCGGCAGAAGCGCCTGACCTGGGCTACAGAGAAGCAGCACTGGACTGTTGCATGTCATTCGGAAATTAAGGTGCCAGAGTCTGGAGGAAGACTGGGGAGAGGGAAATGCCAAAATGCCTGAAGTCCAGTGTCAAGTACCCACAGTCAGTGATGGTCTGGGGTGCCATGTCAGCTGCTGGTGTTGGTCCACTGTGTTTTTTCAAGGGCAGGGTCAATGCAGCTAGCTATCAGGAGATTTTGGAGCACTTTATGCTTCCATCTGCTGAAAAGCTTTATGGAGATGAAGATTTCATTTTTCAGCACGACCTGGCACCTGCTCACAGTGCCAAAACCACTGGTAAATGGTTTACTGACCATGGTATTACTGTGCTCAATTGGCCTGCCAACTCTCCTGACCTGAACCCCATAGAGAATCTGTGGGATATTGGGAAGAGAAAGTTGAGAGACGCAAGACCCAACACTCTGGATGAGCTTAAGGCCGCTATCGAAGCATCCTGGGCCTCCATAACACCTCAGCAGTGCCACAGGCTGATTGCCTCCATGCCACGCCGCATTGAAGCAGTAATTTCTGCAAAAAGATTTCAGACCAAGTATTGAGTGCATAACTGAACATAATTATTTGAAGGTTGACATTTTTTGTATTAAAAACACTTTTATTTTATTGGTCGGATGAAATATGCTAATTTTTTGAGATAGGAAATTTGGGTTTTCATGAGCTGTATGCCAAAATCATCAATATTAAAACAATAAAAGGCTTGAACTACTTCAGTTGGTGTGTAATGAATCTAAAATACATGAAAGTCTAATGTTTATCAGTACATTACAGAAAATAATGAACTTTATCACAATATGCTAATTGTTTGAGAAGGACCTGTATATCTAATCCTATCCTGTGGGATACTGTCTGCTGAGCTGTGTATCTAATCCTATCCTGTGTGATACTGTCTGCTGAGCTGTGTATCTAATCCTATCCTGTGTCATACTGCCTGCTGAGCTGTGTATCTAATCCTATCCCTTGTGATACTGTCTGTTGAGCTGTGTATCTAATCCTATCATGTGTGATACTGTCTGCTGTGTATCTAAGTCTATTGTGTGATACTGTCTGCTGAGCTGTGCATGTCGTCGTGTATTAGCCCTAGCCTAAAGCAGTGAAGAAAAATGGCTGGGTTGTTTTTTATTGGCTAATGCAGGTCATTTTTTGGGAATATCTCAGATACGGTACGTCCTAGAGAGCTGAGACCCAATCTAAAACCTTCCCGGACAACTGATGTCCCTGTGTGCCAAATTTGTTGAAGATCGGTCCAGTCGTTTGGTCGCGCATAAAGAACGTCTAGACAGACAGACAGACAGAAACTCATTTTTATAATATAAGAGATTTATTATTACTGCCATTATTTACCATTGTATTTTGTATGTTTCTGTATGCCCCTTAATCTAGGTGGTAAATAATTATCTTATCCATTTATATTTAATTTATTTATTTTTATACGTGTGATTTTATAATCCAAACGTATAAATATATTTTATTTTGCTTCTACCTTGAAGGTGAAATATAGACCAAAAGCATTAATTGTAAAAAAATCAGAATTAGTACTACTCATCATAACTGCCCATCTCTATTGAACTGCTGTCTTTCTGACAGCTTCGCTCACGTGACTTCCCATGTGATCACGTGACTCTTTGAACTCTGTCACATGAGTATCAAGTCCCGATCACGTGACCTCAATGGCAACAACACTCACCGGTCACGTGACCGCAGCTGTGACTATGTGATCCTCTCCATTAATATTATTGGCTACCACTCGGTCCCTAAGAAAACTACATATCACTGATCTCAAAAGCAAAAGACTGAAACAGGACCATCTAAAAACTGTTTTTTATTTGGTAGATTTATTTTATTTATTTATGTGTTTAATTATTTACTTATTTAGTTAGTTAGTTATTCATTCATGTTGTGTGCCTTGCCATGATCTTAATGGAGCCTTCTTTGTTTTACATGGATATTTTACTTAAGATCAAAGTATTAGCATTTGTGCATATGCAATGAGGGGTGTACCTTTGACAATTAGGACAGCCCTCAATTAGTGTGCTCCTTTTTTGGTGCCTTTTTAAATATAAAAGATCTTATGTGAGCTGTAGAGATGGTCTTGCGGTTCGCCCGGCGGTCGTTTCACGGCAAACTTTGCGTGTTCGCGATTCGCCGAACATGCGAACATATGGAGAAATTCGCGCCCGCCATATTCTTTTACATTGTGAAGAACTTTGACCCATGACAGATCCATCAGGTGGTACAGGACAGCCAATTGAGACATCTCAGCACATGGACATACCGCCTACCTTATAAATAAACCTGATCTGGCCGCCATTTTACATTCAGTCTTTTGCGAATGTAGGGAGAGGTTGCTGTGTGGAGCAGGGACAGGCTGTTAGGGACACCAAACGCTAGCTAATAGGGTCACAAAAGTCATTTTAAGCACTAGTATAGGTGTGCTATCGATAGGTGTGATACACAGACGGGTGTGATATACTTATATAATGAGTCCAAAACACATAGATCTATATAGTGATCACCTGGAAGTCAGGGGCCTAGGCTTACTAGGACCATTTTTATACAGGGTAAGGTTCCGGACGGGGTCGCTCTTATCAGGGCGGGTGGTCTGTATTTAGGCTATCAGGGCCAGAATAGCACTCCCTGTAGGGCAATATCAGGGACAGTTCTTTGCCCACCCTGTCCTTCAATATTACATTATCATCGAGCCCAGGGATGGATGTTTTTTTGCTTTCCCTCCTGGATTCATCGATGTGCACTGGAACCCCCCGGATTGTGGTAGGACATATGGTTTCTGAATTGGTGCAGCCGAGCACCTGATTTAGTGCCGCCGAGCACTTGTTATTGCCTACCACATCTATGCTTTTTGCTTAACTTTAATAATTGTTTTTATTTTAATTTTGATGGATATTTTTTCCATTCATACTTCCGCAAAATGGGTCCGCATCCGTTCCACAATTTTGCGGAACGGTTGCAGACCCATTCATGTTCAATGGGGCCGGAATGTGCTGTCCGCATTTGCGGATCCGCACTTCCCCATCTGTGGTTCCGTTTCTTCTAAAAAATAGAACATGTCCTATTCTTGTCTGCAATTGCAGACAAGATTAGGCATTTTCTATTATAGTGTCGGCAATGTACGGTCCATAAATTGCGGGATGCACATTGCCAGTGTCCGTGTTTTGCGGATCCGCAAAACACTTACTGACGTGTGAATAGACCCTCATAGTAAAATTATTAAACGTTACGTTTTACCTTTATGGATATTCTAATGGATTGCCTTCCTTGTACAATGTTATAATATACTTTCTATGTTAGAAAGTATATTATAGTGCATTTGTATTGTGCGGCAGTTGTGTGCGGTTCTGCTGCGATACTGCAGGTATATAGAGGGACAAGTGTTATTGGAACAAATAATTTCTACTGGTGTGATATACCAGTCCCCCCCCCCCAAAAAAACTGATTGAAGCGGGGTGTTATATATCAATATACTTTCTTTATAGTGCATTTGCGCATGCGCGTACGCGAAAATTATATTGCTGATATTTCGCATTGAATTTTTTTTTTATGGAGATCGCAAATTCGAATAATACATCAGGTATGTCACTGTCCATGTTGTGGGACTATTTGTGCACTTCTAGTAATTATTTCTTGGCTGCAAATATGAGCTGAAGGTTTTTCAGGGTTGCCTGCCATTAAGCAATTTATACCTGATGAAGGGGAAGCTAATATCCTTGAAACACATTGTATATGTTGCTTTAAGATACTGTACCAATAAAAAAAAGATTCTCTACACATCCTGGACATGAGGGTGATAGCGCCATGCAGTAATATCTACTGGATTTTGTGAATTATCCTCCTGGGGAAAGGGCATCTCCTGCGTGGGCGAATCTATCTGCGGCTGCACATCAAAGGACCAGATTATTTTTTTTATCTATACACCTACAATAGAGTTGTGCCTCTGTGTAGTTTAACTTCATAAGATAAGCCTCCAATTGGAAACCTTGACTAAGGTGGAGTATGGGGTTAAGGAGACGGTGGTTGTGGCGGTGTAGTTGGAAGAGGCGGAAGAGAATGAGGTAGCCAATAGTGATGAGCAGCATAGGCAATATTCAAATTTGCAATATTTTGCAAATTTTGGGCCGAATATTTGCCATAAATTAGCAAATTTGAGAATTAGTGATTTCCAGTTATTGTTTACTTGATTGCAAAAATCGTCAATATAAGTAAGCGATAAATTTGCGATAAATTCGCAATTAGAATATTCAACACTATTCGTGAATATCAATATATAGCACTATATTCTAAATAGTTGTGAATTCTTGAAGTGGCAATATTCGCAATTAAAATTTGCGATTCAAATATTCGCGCTTAACAATAGTAGCCAACACTGTTTTTGTGTTTTTGTTTTTTTTTCCTTTCATTTTTTTTTCTTTTTTGGGGGAGGGGGATTTGGGCAGGCCCCAAAAATTGGGAAATGGCAAACAGAATGAACAAACTTTGATGGACTATAATAATGGCTGGCTGCGGCCGGTATACCTCCCTACTCTGCCCAAGGTATAGACAAGTCCTGCAGGGTCCATGCCTGGTTCATCCTAATGAACATGAGCCTGTCCACGTTGGCTGTGGACAAGTGGATGTGCCTGTCTGTGATCACACCCCCTGCCGTGCTAAACACACGTTCGGACAATACACTTGCCGCAGGGCAGGCCAGCACTTCCAAGGTGTAAAGGGCAAGCTCAGGCCATGTGCCCAATTTGGAGACCTAGAAGTTAAATGTGACAGACCCATCAGTCAGTACGTGCAAACGTGTGCACATAAATGGTGTTGCTGGATATTGTGGTGTGCTGATGAAGGTTTTCCACATTTCGGCTATGCTAACCCTCACTTCTGTGGTGGTACTGGTGCCTCAGCTGCTTTGGCAACTTCCTCTGCCCTTTGCTTCCACTGAGCCTTATTTGTCATGTGTGAACGCCATCAGTAGTGCGTCTAACAGTGTGCGCTTGTATTCACACATCTTCCGAATAAGTATTGTATTTCTGTGTTACTAATGTAAAGGTGTTGTATTGCACCCACAAACATGCCTATAGGTCACCCACAGTGTTATCAGCCAGATTAAAACCCTGCAGCGTCCTGTCCCTAAACTAGTTAGAGCAGAATGGTGGCGCAACACATGATCTGGCATTTATGCAGGCCGGGTCACGTGCTGCGCCGGCCAATCAAAGTCATGCCATTAGTAGGCATGAGTGTTATGGTTTAAAAGTGCCGAGCACTTAAAAGCTTATTGACTGGCTGTGCTGCAAGGTTTATTTTTCAGCCGAACACCAAGCCCGAACACAGTCTTCGGCGTCAAAGTCCTTGTTTATAAGGCTGAAAAAAAATATCTGTCCATCCAGTTCAGCCTGTTATCCTGCAAGTTGATCCAGAGGAAGGCAAAAAAAAACTGTGAGGTAGAAACCAATTTTTCTCACTCTAGGGTAAAAAAAATTCCTTCCCAACTCCAATCAGGCAATCAAAGTAACTCCCTGGATCAACGACCCATCTCTAGTAGCTATAGCCTGTAATATTATTACACTCCAGAAATACATCCAGGCCCCTCTTGAATTCCTTTATTGTACTCACCATCACCACCTCCTCAGGCAGAGAGTTCCATAGTCTCACTGCTCTTACCATAAAGAATCCTCTTCTATGTTTGTGTACAAACCTTCTTTCCTCTAGACCCAGAGGTTGTCCCCTTGTCAGTCACAGTCCCGGGGAAAAATAGATGATGGGAGAGATCTCTGTACTGACCCCTGATATATTTATACATAGTTATTAGATCTCCCCTCTGTCGTCTTTTTTCTAAAGTGAATAACCCTAATTCTGATAATCATTCAGGGTACTGTAGTTGCCCCATTCCAGTTATTACTTTAGTTGCCCTCCTCTGGACCCTCTCCAGCTCTGCTATGTCTGCCTTATTCACAGGAGCCCAGAACTGTACACAGTACTCCATATGTGGTCTGACTAGTGATTTGTAAAGTGGCAGGACTATGTTCTCATCACGGGCATCTATGCCCCTTTTGATGCAACCCATTATCTTATTGGCCTTGGCAGCAGCTGCCTGACACTGGTTTTGACAGCTTAGCTTGCGGTTCACCAAAATTTCTAGGTCCTTTTCCTGTTACCCAGTGTTTGACCATTTAGTATGTACTGGTGACTGGCATTATCCCTTCCCATGTGCATAACCTTACAGTTGTCAGTGTTAGGCCTCTGGCACATGACTGTATGACTTTTTCAGTATTTTGCGGTCCGCAAAAACTTGATCCGCCAAAAATACGAATGACGTCCATTTGCATTCCGTTTTTTGGCGGAATGGAAAAGCTGGCCACTGATAGAACAGTCCTTGTCCATTATGCGGACAATAATAGGACATGTTCTATCTTTGAACGGAACGGAAATACGGAAACGGAAGGCATACGGAGTACCTTCCGTTTTTTTTGGTGGATCCATTGAAATTAATGGTTCTGTATACGGAACGCAAAAAACGGAATGTAAAAGGAAAATTAAGACATTTGTGTGCAAGAGGCCTTAAACCTCATCTGCCACTTCTCTGCCCAAGCCTCCAATCTATCCAGATCAATCTGCAGCCGTATACTGTCCTCTTCGTGTTAATTGCTTTACACAGTTTAGTGCCATCTGCAAAAATTTATATTTTACTGTGAAAGCCTTCTACAAGTTCATTAATAAATATATTGAAGAGAATAGGGCCCATTACTGACCCCTGAGGTACTCCACTAGTGACAGTGACCCAATCTGAGTGTGTACCGTTAATAATCACCCTCTGTTTTCTATCACTAAGCCAGTTACTTACCCACATGCAGACATTTTCCCCTAGTCCAAGCATTCTCATTTTATATACAAACCTTTTATGTGGTACAGTGTAAAATGCTTTGGAGAAGTCCAGATATACTACATCCATTAATTCACTACAGTCAAATCTAGAACTTACCTCCTCATAGAAACCGATTAAATTAGTTTGACATGACCGATCCCTCATGAAGCCATGCTGATATGATGTTATTTTCTAATTTTCATTGAGGTACTCCAAGATAGCATCTCTTAGAAAACCTTCAAACAGTTTACCCATGGCAGATGTTAAACTTACCGGCCTATAGTTTCCGGGTCTGGTTTTGGACCTTTTTTGAATATTGGCACCACATTTGCTATGCGCCAATCCTGTGGAACACTCCCTGTCATTATAGAGTCATTAAATATCAGAAATAAGGGTCTGGCTATGACATTACTTAATTCTCTTAGGATACGGGGGTGTATGCCATCTGGTCCTGGCGATTTGTCGATTTAAATTTTTTTTTAAGACGCCACTGTACTTCTGTCATGGTCTTACCTTCTTACTGTTCTCCTTCGTTTGACATGTGCTGGCGGCCATCTTGGTTTCTGGGTTTCTTGTAGCCTCCCACCCTGCGGCTTCTCCTTCCCACTGGGAGGAGCTGGATGCCTAGCTCATATATATAGGAGGTCTGTGGCTTCAGTTCCTTGCTTGGTCCTCCTGTGTTCACATGCTTCTAAGACTGCTGCTGCTTCTGGTTCCTGATCCTGGCCTCGTCTGACTACCCCGTTGGTTCCTGATCCTGGCTTCGTCTGACTACCCTGCTGGTTCCTGATCCAGGCTTCGTCTGACTACCCTTCAGTTCCTGACCCCTGTCTACGCAAGACCCTGCTTCGGTTTAGCCATCCGTTTGGACTTTTGCCTACAGCTTGATTTTCAATAAAGCCTTCTTATTTCCACTTATCTCTTGTTGTACGTCTGGTTCATGGTTCCATGACATTAGGACCAAGCCATGAATTTTGACGGTACAGGGCCATCCTCGCTACCTACGCTGGTTGCCAGACTTGATCAGCAGGATCACCTGTTGGGTCGGTTCGCTGTGGCGTTGCAAACCCTGCTTGAACGCACGGCCCATTTCGCTTCCGTTGCCGATGGGTCGGTTGTCGCTCCTGGGCCCGCTCCTACTGCCGCTCCGGTTGTTGCGCAAGAGTCTACCCCGACACCTGTTGCTGCGCCTGCGGTGTCTCGGGGTATGACCGGTTCTGCCCCCCTTCCACAGCGCTTTGGGGGAGAGCCAACTCAGTGCCGAGGTTTCCTTAACCAGGTGGGCATTTATTTCGAGTTGCTGCCACATGCCTTTCCTACTGAGAGATCAAAGGTGGGCTTCTTGATCTCGCTGCTCTCGGACAAGGCCTTGGCCTGGGCCAGCCCTTTATGGGAGAACAACAATCCGGTGGTTGCCGAGTTTTCCGGTTTTGTTGCTTCTCTTCGGAAGGTATTCGATGTGCCGGCTCGTGCTGCCTCTGCTGCGAAGCTCCTTATGTCCATCAGACAGGGTTCACGATCCGTAGCTGAATACGCCATTGAGTTTCGTACCCTGGCAGTAGAGGTGGGCTGGAATAATGAGGCTCTGGTCGCTGCTTTCTCTCATGGTCTCTCGGATGCCTTGAAGGATGAGATTGCAGCCAAGGACCTACCAGTGGAGCTCGAGTCCCTTATTTCTTTCCTGATTTTGATTGACACCAGACTCAGGGAGAGACCTTCCTTTAAGGAGAGCCTGCGGAGGTCTTCTAACAGATTGGCGCCTACGTTTGCTGTCCCACCTGTGCCTCCCTCTCCTCCCACGCCTCCTGGGGATGACTGGTCTGGGGGTCAACCCATGCAGCTGGGGTTTGCTCGCCTGTCCGAGGGGGAGAGGGTACTCCGGAGACGCGAGGGCCGATGCATGTACTGTGGTCTCGGTGGGCATTTTCGGTTGGCATGTCCGAACCGTCCGGGAAACGCTCGCACCTGAGATCCTGTCGGGGGCAGATCTTGGGTGGAGTCTCCTCGTCCCCGGTTTCCTGTGTTGACAAACCACTGATCACTGTTGTCCTCTCCTGGGTCGGGGGCTCGGTGACGACCCAGGCGTTGGTGGACTCTGGTGCTGGTGGTTTGTTCATTGATAGTGTGTTCGCTGCCGCCAATTCCATTCCTCTGCAGCCTCGAGGTTCCCCACTGGCTCTTGAGGCGATAGACGGCAGACCCCTTCTGCCGCCACACGTGACTCATGAGACCCTTCCAGTGGGGATAACCATTGGTGCCGTTCACAGAGAGTCGGTCTGTCTCCAGGTGATTTCGTCTCCACGCTACCCGGTGGTCTTGGGGTACCCCTGGCTCCAGAAGCATAATCCGACTTTCGATTGGAGATCGGCCGAGATCCTCTCGTGGTCACCGCAGTGTGGGACTAGTTGCATCCATGGGCCTGTCAAGTTGCTGTGTACTTCATCGGACTCTCTGTTGCCTCCTGAATACGAAGAGTACCGGGATGTATTCGATAAGGTGCGCGCGGTTGCCCTACCTCCGCACCGCCCATACGATTGTGCCATAGAGTTGGCCACGATTTTCGCCAGGGAGGTCTTCCGGTTGCACGGTTTGCCCAAGGAGATTGTGTCGGATCGGGGGAGTCAGTTTGTGTCCAGGTTCTGGCGCGCCTTTTGCTCCCAGTTGAGGATTCATCTCTCTTTCTCCTCGGCCTACCACCCTCAGTCCAATGGGGCCGCAGAACGATCCAATCAGGCCTTGGAGCAATTCCTTCGTTGCTATGTCTCCGATCACCAAGACAATTGGGTTGACCTCCTGCCTTGGGCTGAGTTTGCCAGGAACACGGCGGTGAACTCTTCCTCTGGGACGTCTCCCTTCATGGCCAATTATGGGTTCCAACCTGCCGTGTTACCGGAGGTATTCTCTCCCCAGGATATTCCGGCTGTGGAGGATCACCTTTCCGTCCTACGTGCTTCTTGGGTACAGATCCAGAGGTCCCTTGAGGTCTCTGCGCAGCGCCAGAGACTCCAGGCTGATCGCAGACGAGCGCCCGCTCCTTCCTACCAGGTCGGAGACCGTGTATGGTTGTCCACCCGCAACCTCAACCTTCGAGTGCCCACTCCCAAGCTGGCGCCTCGCTTTGTTGGTCCCTTCCGAGTGCTTCGCAGGGTAAACCCGGTAGCCTATGCCCTTGCGCTTCCTCCTGGCATGCGGATCTCCAACGTGTTTCATGTCTCCCTGTTGAAGCCATTGGTGTGTAATCGTTTCACTTCCTCGGTTCCTCGGCCCCGTCCGGTCCAAGTGGGCAATCGTGAGGAATATGAGGTGAGCAATATCCTGGACTCACGCCTGGTCCGCGGTCGGTTGCAGTTTTTGGTCCATTGGCGTGGTTATGGTCCAGAGGAGCGTTCCTGGGTTCCCTCCGCAGATGTCCATGCTCCTGCTTTGCTCCGAGCCTTCCACGCACGCTTCCCTCAGAAACCGTTCCTTACTCCGCGGAGAAGGGGCCCTTGAGGGGGAGGTACTGTCATGGTCTTACCTTCTTACTGTTCTCCTTCGTTTCTTGTAGCCTCCCACCCTGCGGCTTCTCCTTCCCACTGGGAGGAGCTGGATGCCTAGCTCATATATATAGGAGGTCTGTGGCTTCAGTTCCTTGCTTGGTCCTCCTGTGTTCACATGCTTCTAAGACTGCTGCTGCTTCTGGTTCCTGATCCTGGCCTCGTCTGACTACCCCGTTGGTTCCTGATCCTGGCTTCGTCTGACTACCCTGCTGGTTCCTGATCCAGGCTTCGTCTGACTACCCTTCAGTTCCTGACCCCTGTCTACGCAAGACCCTGCTTCGGTTTAGCCATCCGTTTGGACTTTTGCCTACAGCTTGATTTTCAATAAAGCCTTCTTATTTCCACTTATCTCTTGTTGTACGTCTGGTTCATGGTTCCATGACAACTTCTTCTTGGGTCATTCTGCAATTAATCTGACAGTTTATTTTCCTCAGTGAATACAGTGGAGAAAAAAAATATTTTATAGCTTTGGTTTCTCCTCATTGCTATCTGCAAGTTTCCCCTCATAACTTTGTAAAGGGCTGACACCTTCAGATTTATACTTTTTACCATTTATATAACTGAATTGGCAATTAATCTCTCAATAGGTTAGCTGCTTTTATTTGTCTTTTACATATTCTATTTTTTTCCTTATAGTTTTTCAATGCTTCCTCGCTCACCTCCTGTTTTAGTGATTTAAATGCTTTCCTTTTGTCATTTATTGCTTTCTTTACAATTCTATTAATCCACATTTCTTTTTCTTGTTCCTTAACCTTTTATTCCCATAAGCTTTGCTCCTCTCACAATTTGATTTTAGGATGGTTTTAAAAATATCCCATTTTGTGGCTGCATTTTTATTTTTGAGGACTTTGTCCCAGTTAGTTAGGCCTATGTCCTATCTTAGATTTGCTTATCCCTACTAAGGAGCCATTTGGACACAGCTCCTGCAGGGGCACGCACAGGATATTTGCTTTACTGAAGGGTGTTGTATGCCTTTTTTTGTTTAACAGAAAGGATTAGCTATGAATCTTGGTGCCCTGCACAGTGATGTACACAGCAATAAATTACACCTGTAATGCTGACAGCACAGTACCTTTAGAATGGATTAACTATGAATTTGGGTGCACTAGAACGTAATGCACACAATTAGAGTTGAGCAAACCCAAACTGTAAAATTCGGGGTCGTACCAAACATTAAGATTTTTGGATTCCAGACCCGAACATTTCAGTAAAAGTTTGGGTTCAGTGTTCGGCATTAATGGTGCTTTTTGAAAGGATGCAGAGCAGCCAATTAACATGCATTTAACTCTATGCCCTTAGAAGCCATCACAGCCATGCCTACTAATGGCATGGCTGTGATTGGCCAGTGCAGCATGTGACCCAGCCTCTATATAAGGCTGAGTCGTGTATAGTGATAAGCGGGAGGTGCCATATTCGATTTTGCGATATTTCACTAATATTCGATTGAATATTCGTCTTATATTCATCGAAATTGAATATTCGTCATTATGCTATTTATTGTGAATAATATGCGATTTAATTAATCGCGTATTGCGATTTTGTGTATTTTACGAATATTCACCATATTGCTATATATTCTTGTTTTAGAATATGATGAATATGACAAATATTCTAAAAAAACGAAGTTATAGCAATATAGCGAATATTTGTAAAATACACATATAGACTGCAATTTCACAAATGTAGTGCTGAAATCTTTTTTTTTTTTGTCTAATTTATTTTCTGTCTCTGAATCAGAAAGAGACTAAAAAATTTGACAAAAAAAAGATTATAGCACTACATTAGTGAAATTTCAGGCTATATGTATAATTTACGAATATTTGCTATGTTGCTAAATATTCTTGTCTTACAATATGAGTAATATTCTAAAAAACGAATATAAAGCACTATATCACATATATTCGTTTTTTAGAATATACATTTTTTCCCCCCCAATTAGTACAGTTATTGCCCTTTGGCATACTCCTCCCCAACAAGCATCCCCGTCTCCATAGGAACGCCTGGTGGTTAGAATATACCATCGGATCTGAGTTTTCACAATCTAACTTAGATCCGATGGTATATTCTAACCATCGGACGTTCCCATGGTGATGGGGACGCTTGAAGTTAGAATATACCGCCAGGGCGCTGTGATCCGCGCAATTAACCCCTCAGGTGCGGGTTATCTGCGCGGATCACAGCGCCCTGTGCGCCCCCCACCTCACCAGTATTAAAATAATTGGTGGCCAGTGTGCCCCAACCCCCCTCCCCACAGTATTAAAATCATTGATGGCAGTGATGGTATATTCTAACCACCAGGCGTTCCCATGGTGACAAGGACGCTTGTCGGGGAGGAGTATGCCTAAGGGCAATAACTGTACTAATTGGGGGGGGGGCAAAGAATATTCTATAAAACGAATATATGTGATCTAGTGCTATATATTCGTTTTTAAAAAATATTCGTAATTTTTTACCATCTAAACTTTTGATTCCTCCCTGCTTCTTGCTTGTGGGCCAATGAGTCATTGGCCCACAAGCATTTTAAGCAGGAAGGAATCATGTGTTCAGATGGAGAAAATTACGAATATTTGATATAACGAATATATAGCACTATATTCGCGAATTATCGAAGTTGTGTTATTCGCGATTAATATTCGCTATGCGCTCAACACTAGTGATGAGCGGCAGGGGTCATATTCGAATTCGCAATATTTCGCAAATATTTTTTGAATATTCGTCGAATATTCGAAAATTCGAAATTTCGCGATTTTTTTCCTTGAAAAAAATCGGCAAGGTAATGATTGTGTAATATGCGAATTTTCGTAATTCGAATTTTCGGATTGGAATTTTTATTGCGAATTTTTCAACAACTATTAGACAAAGAAGATTATAGCACTATATTAGCTAAATTGCTCTATATTAGTTTTTTTTTCGAATATTCGCTATATTGCTATAACTGCAATAATTGCTATATATAAGAATATATAGCAATATAGCGAATATTCGAAAAAACGAATATAGAGCAATTTAGCTAATATAGTGCTATAATCTTCTTTGTCTAATAGTTGAAAAATTCGCAATAAAAATTCCAATCCGAAAATTCGAATTACGAAAATTCGCATATTACACAATCATTACCTTGCCGATTTTTTCAAGAAAAAAAAATCGTGCATTTTCGAATATGACCCCTGCCGCTCATCACTACTCCTAAAGTCAAGTATATTGCAGTCTTCTTATTGGCCCACAAGCTAGAAGCAGGAAGGGATCATGTGTACTGATTTAAAAAAAAAAAAAAAAAAATCAGAAAAAATTCGGGAAAAAATAAACGAATATTCGAAATTGCGAATATATATAACTATATTCGAAATATTCGCGAATTTTCAAAGTGCCTATATTCGCGATAAAAATTCGAAATTCGAATATTCGTGATCAACACTACTCAACACTAGTCACGTAGCGCCGCACGTCACATCAGCTCTTATTAGCGCAGGAAAAAGACGCTGCTGGTGCTGTTAGGGACAGAGTAGGAAAGATTCTCTATTCCGAATTCAGAACAGTGCTCTCCAGCGATCTCCAGCGATTTTCTTTTGTGGGTGCAGTGCACCATTTTTTTTTTACCCTGCCCTGAGCCCAGTGACAATGAAAAATCCATTCACTGGCGTCGGTGGCCATTTTATTTTTGACAATCCAGTAAATATTGTCCTTTTTCAGAAAATTACAGTGTGACAGAAAGGCCGTAGGTACTCCAGTTACATTGTCTGAGTAAAATTACAGCTTTTTTTTGCCAAAACACTCAAATTTGGCTTTTTTCAGCATATTACAATGTGACAGAAAAGCCGTAGATACTCCAGTTCTATTTTCTTAGTAAAATTAGAACTTTTTTTGCCAAAACACTCAATTTTGGCAAGTATAAGCATATTACAGTGTGACAGAAAGGCCGTAGATACTCCAGTTACATTGTCAGAGTAAAATTACAGCTTTTTTTTTGCCAAAACACTCAAATTTGTTTTTTTTCCAGCATATTACAATGTGACAGAAAGGCCGTTAATACTCCATTTCTATTTTCTTAGTAAAATTAGAGCTTTTTTTTGCCAAAACACTCAATTTTGGCATGCATAAGCATATTACAGTGTAACAGAAAGGCCGTAGATACTCCAGTTACATTGTCTGAGTAAAATTACAGCTTTTTTTGCCAAAACACTAAAATTTTGCATTTTTCCAGCATATTACAATGTGACAGAAAGGTCGTAGATACTCCAGTTCTATTTTCTTAGTAAAATTACCGCTTTTTTTGCCAAAACACAACATTTTGCATTTTTCAGCATATTACAGTGTGACAGAAAGGCCGTAGATACTCCAGTTACATTGTACTCCAGTTACATTGTCTGAGTAAAATTACAGTTTTTATTTGCCAAAACACTCAAATTTGGCTTTTTTCAGCATATTACAATGTGACAGAAAGGTCGTAGATACTCCAGTTCTATTTTCTTAGTAAAATTACATATTTTTTTGCCAAAACACTACATTTTGGCATGTATAAGCATATTACAGTGTGATAGAAAGGCATTAGATACTCTAGTTACATTTTCTGAGTAAAATGTTTTTATTTTTTTGCCAAAACAATTTTTTTGGGCATTTTTCAGCATATTACAGGGTGACACAATGGCCGTAGATACTCCAGTTCTATATTCTTAGTAAAAAATGTTTTAAAAATTAGCAAGACACTCCTACTCCATATGGACCTCGTCCTCCTATATCAAGATTATTATTTTTTATTTTTACGTATTTTATGTTATTTTAAGTAATTTCCCTATCCACATTTGTTTGCAGAGCACTTGCCATGCTCTTAATCACATTTTGCTGGCATTTACAGCCTTCTAGCCCTTTCCATGACATTTTTAGTGCCATTTTTGTGCTGAAAAGTTCGGGTCCCCATTAACTTTAATGGGGTTATGGTTCGGGGTTATGGTTCGGGGTCAAGTTCGGGTCCCGAACTCGAACTTTTTTTTGAAGTTCGGCCGAACCCGTCGAACCCGAACATCCAGGTGTCCACTCAACTCTACACACAATGATACACTCTCCTTGTAGTTTAACTTCTAAGCCTTCACACTGAGATTGGGCCACCAAGTGGGATGAATATGTTTAAGCAGAGTGGCCTGGGTATACCTGATTTATTGCGTTCATGACAAAAGAATTCATAACTAATCAAATTTCTTGTTGAAGTTCGTTGAATCGGCCCAATAAATTTTTTAAAAACTTCACACATCTCTACTAATGATGTATCTTTAGATGCATAAGAAGGAGCCATTACATTGAAGTGAGACAATATGAGCTATAATTATACAGTACCTACTTGAAAATCGGTAAACAGTAAGTAGAACACAGCAAGCATCCATATGAGCGCTGCATTATTTTCATGCAGCTGTTTGGCAGACATATAAGCTTTTTGTACATGCTTATGTAGCAAGGCTCTCTCTGTCAATCAAATAAAATAAAAAAATTGGTGAACTTGAACCAAATCTTGTCTAGTTTACTCATCCCCAAAGCAAACATTTACAAAATAAAAATGGTGAAGTACAATGGAAAATGCAATTGACAATATATGGCTAAACCATCACACTGATATTAAAATGACACTTTCACCAATATATTCTTTTATCAAGAACATACCAGAGCCCCCACACCCCGTCAAGGTATCTCAAAGTGGCACAGGACCTAGCGCTAACCTACCTGTTCCGTATGGGCAATTACAGGGGCCGTATGGGCTATTACAGGGGCATAAGGTCCGACACACCGCAAACAACTCCCAGTTACCTCCAGTGTGACATCACATATACAATGGAAGGAGGGAGGAGGCTGTGAGTCCCACCTATCACTGACTCATGTGACGCAGGCCGCACAGGTGTACCTGAATGTTACCATTAGATCAAAATCAAGGCACATTCAAACTTGGAGTTGCCACACCTCCAGGCATGCATGTACCTCCAGGCATGCATTATTTCATTAGTGAATGAAATAATGTGGCCATAAATGGCAGAAAGATGCTCAAAACCCCATATGCTGTTGTGCATATATAATTGGGGGAGCAAATCCTGCAATGGCAACAATAATGCATACTGGTAGTTGTTCGCTGTGTGTCAGACCCTATGCACCTGTAATAGCCCATACGGCACAAGTAGGTTAGCGTTAGGCCCCGTGCCACTTTGAGATACCTTGACGGGATGTGCGGGCTCCGGTATGTTCTTGATATAAGAATATATTGGCGAAAGTCTCATTTTAATATCAGTGTGAGGGTTTAGCCATTTATTGTCAATTGCATTTTCCATTGTAGTGCACCATGTTTTCTTTGTAAATGTTTGCTTTATATAGCCAATTACATCCACATATTTGGCTCTCCTGTGTAGGATGTTTCTGTGATACATGTGATCCGCTGCCGGCATCCTCCATTGTATGCATTATTGATGGGGATTGCTGTTAGCAACAGATCACATGTGCAGGATTTGCTCCACCGATTATATCAGCACAACAGCATATGGGGTTTTGAGCATCTTTCTGCCTTTTATGACCAATTTATTTTGTTTGCTCGTCTCTACTACAAAGTACTGACGCAGTGGCCCTGAATACAAATGCACAACACACTTTCCAGATTTTTATTTTTAAAAACTTGAAAACCATGTATCATTTTATTTCACACATACTTGCTACTTTGTGTCGATATATAACATAAAATCCCAATAAAATACATTTAAGTTTGTGGGAATACTTCTTCAGGGCACTATATACAGGTGAAACTCAAAAAATTAGAATATCGTGCAAAAGTCCATTTATTTCAGTAATGCAAGTTAAAAGGAATTGCATTAATGCAACTTAGAATATTGTGAAAAGGTTCAATATTCTAGGCTCAAAGTGTCACACTCTAGTCAGCTAATTAATCCATACCCCCTGAGCAAAGGGGACCTCAAAATTGTGACTTTGGGGTTTCAATAACTGTAAGCCATAATCATCCAAATTATAACAAATAAAGGCTTGAAATAGTTGATGTAATGAGTCTCATATGTTAGTTTCACCTTTTAAGTTGCATTACTGAAATAAATGAACTTTGCATGATATTATAATCTTTCGAGTTTCACCTGTGTGTATGTATATATATATATATATACAGTCATGTGAAAAAATTAGGACACCCTTTGAAAGCATGTGGTTTTTTGTAACATTTTTAATAAAAGGTTATTTCATCTCCGTTTCAACAATACAGAGAGATTAAAGTAATCCAACTAAACAAAGAAAACTGAAGAAAAGTCTTTTCAAGATCTTCTGTAAATGTCATTCTACAAAAATGCCTATTCTAACTGAGGAAAAAGATAGGACACCCTTGCCCCTAATAGCGAGTGTTACCTCCTTTGGCTGAAATAACTGCAGTGAGACGGTTCTTGTAGCCATCTACCAGTCTTCGACATCGGTCTGAGGAAATTTTACCCCACTCCTCAATGCAGAACTTTTTCAGCTGTGAGATGTTTGAGGGGTTTCTTGCACGTACAGCCCTTTTCAAGTCACCCCACAGCATCTCAATGGGATTCAAATCTGGACTTTGACTTGGCCATTCCAGGACTCTCCATTTCTTCTTTTTCAGCCAATCTTTGGTTGATTTACTAGTATGTTTTGGGTCATTGTCATGTTGCATGGTCCAGTTCCGCTTCAGCTTTAATTTTCTAACTGATGGTCTCACATGTTCTTCAAGCACCTTCTGATACACAGTAGAATTCATCGTGGATTCTATGATGGTGAGCTGACCAGGTCCTGCTGCAGCAAAGCAGCCCCAAACCATGACACTTCCACCTCCATGCTTCACAGTTGGTATGAGGTTCTTTTCTTGGAATGCTGTGTTTGGTTTACGCCAAACATGTCCTCTGCTGTTGTGTCCAAATAATTCAATTTTGGACTCATCTGTCCAAAGAACATTATTCCAGAAGTCCTGGTCTTTGTCAACTTTATCTCTGGCAAATGTCAGTCTGGCCTCGATGTTTTTCTTGGAAAGCAAAGGTTTCCTCCTTGCACACCTCCCATGCAAGTTAAACTTGTACAGTCTCTTTCTGATTGTAGAGGCATGTACTTCTCTACATCAACAGTAGCCAGAGCCTGCTGTAGTTCTCGAGATGACACTTTAGGGTTTTTGGAGACCTCTTTTAGCATCTTGCGGTCTGCTCTTGGGGTGAACTTGCTGGGGCGACCAGTCCTGGGCATGTTGGCAGTTGTTTTGAAAGCCCTCCACTTGTAGACTATCTTCCGGACAGTGGAATGGCTGATTTCAAAATCTTTTGAGATCTTTTTAAATCCCTTCCCAGACTCATAGGCTGCTACAATCTTTTTTCTGAAGTCCTCTGACAGCTCTTTTGCTCTCACCATGGTGCTCACTCTCACTTCAACAGTCAGGAGCACACCAAACTAAATGTCTGAGGTTTAAATAGGGCAAGCCTCATTCAACATGCAGAGTAACGATCTACTAATTATGTGCACCTGGTGTGATATACCTGTGTGAGATCTGAGCCAATTTAAGAGGGAATACATGTGAGGGTGTCCTATCTTTTTCCTCAGTTAGAATAGGCATTTTTGTAGAATGACATTTACAGAAGATCTTGAAAAGACTTTTCTTCAGTTTTCTTTGTTTAGTTGGATTACTTTAATCTCTCTGTATTGTTGAAACGGAGATGAAATAACCTTTTATTAAAAATGTTACAAAAAAACACATGCTTTCAAAGGGTGTCCTAATTTTTTCACATGACTGTATATGTATATATACTAAACCTTTCATTGCAAACTCACATACAAACTGTTATAAAATTGCAGATTTTTTGAAAATAGCTCAGCATACATTTTAAAACTGATTTTATTTCTTTTCTTTAAGTATCAGCAAAAAATTAAGCCCCAAGGGTTCGGATATTTTTGACAATATCTGCTGAGTGGTCTTAATGTTATTTTGTATTAACCATCTTCTCATATCCCATCTTAAACGTTCACCAAAGGTATTAAGAAAGGAAACTATTTCACCTAGGGCTCCGTCTGACTCTTTATCACCATTTCAATTTTCATGTTTCTGCACTTTTTAAACTTTTTTTGTGACAAAAGCTACCTGCCAACTACTGAAAAATAAGATTCCAGTTGAATATTGCACCTGAAAGAAAAAGTGTGTAAATGAAGTCTAGACATTCATTCATATGATCTTGTATTACCAGAAAATCAATTATTATTATATTTTTTTTTACAAAAGGTATAAATTCCAGCACATTGAATGGCTTCTCTTCTCGGATCATTTATAAAGCGGGTGAATTGAGGGACTTTTTTAAAGTGTGATGTTCAGACGAATAAGCCCGTTATGTAATTAAATTTTTGGTACATTTTACATAACCAAAAAGGAAAAGACAACAATTACTAAGCCAGTTTCATAAAAGACTTGCAGTTAGCAGAGAACAAGAGAATAATGTTAGTGAAATTTCTAATTATACTTTGCATTCATCCTCCTCTATAGCTTGTGGTAGTTCTTAGGATTGCTAAACAACAGTATGCTTGTTGTGTGGTGCTTGTATGTATTTTTTTTCTCTGTTTAGAACTGATTTTTCTTTAAAAAGTGAACTTAAAAGCAAAAATGTTTATAGTTTTTAATAGTAGACTACTGAATACTGCCATAGTGTGCTCAATAATACTTTAATACACCATCCGCACAATACTTCTAATCAGTGCTCAGATGATGCATTCATACATTGTCTAAATAACACCTTAGTACAGTATCCAAACCATACTGCCATATAGGCTCATATTCACTATTATGGCTGCACCTGAATTCTCGTTAAAATTTTACCAAAATTTGGGTTATTTTCACACAATTTGGTGCATCTAATTGTAGACACATTTATGAAGCAAGGAAGCCAAAAAGAGTAATCCACTAAGCTAAGTCTGACAATGGAGAGTGGCATCACATGGAAGGGGTGTGGCTTCCTAGATATACAGAGCTTGGTTTACAAAAAGAGAACAGGCTTAAAGGGAACTTGTCATGTGGATATTTTATTATAATCTAACTAATTATATACAATTATTAACTACTAAAAAGTACCTTAGATGTATTCACTTACTGGTGTGACAGATGGTTACCTCATAATATACACACAAAGATGCCGCATGCTAATGAGCTGATTTGAGTCCAGCGTGATGTCATTGAGTCCAGCGTATATTTAATTCAGAGCTATAGCCACTCCCCTGTCCACCTGCTGCTGATTCATATGGAAAAGAAAATGTCAATCAGCAGCAGGTAGGCGGGGATAGTCAGGAGTTCATGAATATTTAGGACTCATCATTATGAGCTGGAGCTTTTCAATACAAGATGTTGGCAGATTGACTGGGTCAATTAAAGAATGTGAGCCAGCATTTTGCTAAGAGAATCAGTCACTTATTTATGTTGCCCTTAGTTAGGACACCATAAAACTGGTGACAGGTTCCCTTTAAGGTGAGCCAGATTTATCATCCAGCATCAGCCATGGTAATAAATTTGGCAGATTTTCAACCAGCCTTTCTAAAAGGGTAATGTATTAATATATAAACATATGCATTTATCATGTTTAGTTGGTGGAAACTCAGACATCTCTGCTGTCCTTTGCAATATTTAAGGAATCTATTGGGGTCATTTATCAAACTGGTGTAAAGTATAACTGGCGCTTGCCACATCTCTCCCTATGCTAAGTTCACAGTGAAATGGTGGCGACTGCTTGGAATGAGGCTTTTATAGGGCTGTGACATCATAAGGGATGGCTATCTGCTGATTGACTGGCTGCACAGCATTATGGGTCATATTGCTTCCCCGGGCTTCTTACTTTCACTTTGTAACACATGTAGCCGCCCTTTTAGGAAACCAAAAACGATTTGTTACCACGAAGCGCAAGAAAATTCAGATTTGTGGTGAATCAAATTTTGCCTGAAATTCTGATCAAAGTAAAATTGTTTCACTTTGATTCGCTTAACACTAACTATGGCCATTGGCCTCTCATTTCCCTTGATATTTTTTTTAGATGTTTCTGCACCTTGATTGGAGTCTACTGTGGCAAATTCAGCTGATTGGAGATGATTTGGAATGTCACATCCCAGTCTATATAAGGTCTCACAGCTGACAATGTATATCAAAGCAAAAACCAAGCCATGAAGAGAAAATAACTGACCCGGATAAGGATATAAATTCTGCTGCACTCAAAGTTCCCAATAGCACAGTGGAACAACAAGGACTCTTCCTAGAGCTGGCCACCACACCAAATTAAGTAATTGGTGAGAAAGGCCATGGTAAGAGAAGTGACCAAGAACACAATGGTCATTCTGGATGAGCAGTTGGGAGAAATGTCCAGAAGGTAAATAATTACTGCAGCACTCCACCAATCTGGCCTTTATAGAAGCCAAAAAGAAGTGTCTCCTCAGTAAAAGGTGGATAAAAGCCTGCCTGAAGTTTGTCTAAAAGCACCTAAAGGACTCCAAGATTGTGAGAAACAAGATTTGCTTTTGATGAAACCAGGATTTAACTTTTTGGCCTCAATTTTAAACGTTGTGTCTTAAGAAAACCAGGTACTGCTTATCACCTGCTTAATACTATCCCTACAGTAAAGAATGTTGGTGGTGGCAGCATCATGCTGTGGGTGTATTTTTCAGCAGCTGGGACGGGAAGTCTGGTCAGGGTTAAAGGAAAGCTGAATGGTGCAAAGTACAGGCATGTTCTTAATAAAAACCTGATCCAGAGTGCTCTGGACTTCAGACTGGGCCAAAGTTTTACAGTCCAACAAGACAATGACCCTAACAACACAGCCAAGACAACACAGGAGTGAATCAGGGACAACTCTGTCCATGTCCTTCAGCGGCCCAACCAGAGCCTTAACTTGAACATCACTGGAGAGAGAAACTGAGAGAGAAATAGTACAGAAATGTGTGTTTCTCAACAATTAATATGCATTGCCTTAGAAGTATTTTTTTTCATTATTGAAAGCCCATGGTACACTGAGTACGCATGCGCAGTATTGTAGAGTGGACAAAGCCCCTACTATACAAAGTAGCCATGGGCGCAGTATTGTAGGCCAGGTGATGCCCCTCTGGGTTGCAGAGAAAGATATTCCAATTAGCTTTCCTAAACCTATCTGATGTTGTCAGATGTTACACATGACAAGTTGCATATATTTTACCCAAAAATCCAGAGGAGCATTGTCTAGCCTACAATAGTTGTCACATATACCAACTGGTCTTCATAATAAAAATAGTACCCAACCAGAGGTTCCCCCTAAGGCATTGTAACTAAAAATGTTATTCTTATCTGCTTTTCTCTGATAAAGAGCTTTTTTCCTGAAAGAACTAGGTGCAGATGTTCACCTGTTGTGTGAAAAAAAATGCAGCGTTCATATTGCTGCTGTATTCTCCTTACTGTTTATTGAGCAGAAGCACAGGTATAGGTATAATTATTGGTATCTTCCTATTCATTTGAGCATGCATCATCTGTATAGCAAAACAGACAAAACTGCTTACTCGATGTACCATGAGCTCTCCATAAGTGAGAAAGAGTACCCCTTAGACAATGCATGTACAGTACAGACCAAAAGTTTGGACACACCTTTTCATTCAAAGAGTTTTCTTTATTTTCATGACTATGAAAATTGTAGATTCACACTGAAGGCATCAAAACTATGAATTAACACATGTGGAATTATATACATAACAAAAAAGTGTGAAACAACTGAAAATATATGTCATATTCTAGGTTCTTCAAAGTAGCCACCTTTTGCTTTGATTACTGCTTTGCACACTCTTGGCATTCTCTTGATGAGCTTCAAGAGGTAGTCACCTGAAATGGTCTTCCAACAGTCTTGAAGGAGTTTCCAGAGATGCTTAGCACTTGTTGGCCCTTTTGCCTTCACTCTGCGGTCCAGCTCACCCCAAACCATCTCGATTGGGTTCAGGTCCGGTGACTGTGGAGGCCAGGTCATCTGGCACAGCACCCCATCACTCTCCTTCATGGTCAAATAGCCCTTACACAGCCTGGAGGTGTGTTCGGGGTCATTGTCCTGTTGAAAAATAAATAATGGTCCAACTAAACGCAAACCGGATAAAATAGCATGCCGCTGCAAGATGCTGTGGTAGCCATGCTGGTTCAGTATGCCTCCAATTTTGAATAAATACCCAACAGTGTCACCAGCAAAGCACCCCCACACCATCACACCTAGTCCTCCATGCTTCACGGTGGGAACCAGGCATGTAGAGTCCATCCGTTCACCTTTTCTGCGTCGCACAAAGACACGGTGTTTGGAACCAAAGATCTCAAATTTGGACTCATCAGACCAAAGCACAGATTTCCACTGGTCTAATGTCCATTCCTTGTGTTCTTTAGCCCAAACAAGTCTCTTCTGATTTTTGCCCGTCCTTAGCAGTGGTTTTCTAGCAGATATACTACCATGAAGGCCTGATTCACACAGTCTCCTCTTAACAGTTGTTCTAGAGATGTGTCTGCTGCTAGAACTCTGTGTGGCATTGACCTGGTCTCTAATCTGAGCTGCTGTTAACTTGCGATTTCTGAGGCTGGTGACTCGGATGAACTTATCCTCCGCAGCAGAGGTGACTCTTGGTCTTCCTTTCCTGGGGCGGTCCGCATGTGAGCCAGTTTCTTTGTAGCGCTTTATGGTTTTTGTGACTGCACTTGGGGACACTTTCAAAGTTTTCCCAATTTTTTAGGACTGACTGACCTTCATTTCTTATTAATGATAGCCACTCGTTTTTCTTTACTTAGCTGATTTTTTCTTGCCATAATACAAATTCTAACAGTCTATTAAGTAGGACGATCAGCTGTGTATCCACCTGACTTCTCCACAACGCAACTGATGGTCCCAACCCCATTTATAAGGCAAGAAATCCCACTTATTAAACCTGACAGGGCACACCAGTGAAGTGAAAACCATTTCAGGTGACTACCTCTTGAAGCTCAAGAGAATGCCAAGAGTGTGCAAAGCAGTAATCAAAGCAAAAGGTGGCTACTTTTAAGAACCTAGAATATGACATTTTCAGTTGTTTCATACTTTTTTTGTTATGTATATAATTCCACATGTGTTAATTTATAGTTTTGATGCCTTCAGTGTGAATCTACAATTTTCATAGTCATGAAAATAAAGAAAACTCTTTGAATGAAAAGGTGTGTCCAAACTTTTGGTCTGTACTGTATATTGTTGAGCAACACTCATGTGTACTAGGTTCTCTCTCTGCACGAATCAATTTGTGTCTGAGACAAATTTTTCCAAAAATGTTGCGAGCTTCAAACAAAACGAATCTTGCCTGGTTCACTCATCTATAGTAGAAACCATACTAGAGGCTGTAATCACCATCAACGGTGCTTCAACTAAGAAATGAGTAAATGATCTGAATATTTCTGTCAATGCAAGACTTTAGTTTTTCCTTTTCAACTACTTAGCAAATATTTCTAACATTTTGTTTTCATTTTGTCATTATGGGCTGCTTAATTTTTTTTTAAACTTTTTTATTTTAGCACAAGTCCACATACCGTTTCAAAATGTGAAAAAAGTGGAAGGGTTTATAGCTTTTCAGAATGCATTTTACGTCAAGAAGTCAGTGATCCATATACAGCCCACAAGCCTACAGAGGAGGAGTGCGAGGAGGCAATGGGAGTGGTGTCAGTGGCAAAGAGGGTGTTTGTAACCATCATAGTCATTAATCATGCTCCAGAACTCTCCCAGGCCAAGCATGCAGTGAGGTGTTCACTCGGAGCACACCCTAGACTTTGAGGTGTCTAGTCTGGTGGTGGCTGGTATGCCTTTGTTGTTAGATACACAGCAGGGTACAAGGCAAGAGAGAACCAGATTGAATGTGAAGATTAATTACCAGGCCAGCTTGGTTATAGTAAAATTAAATCTCTTTTTCACTGAATAGATGATGGGTGTCACAGTTCACAGTTGGCACAGTTCTCAAGTATATCACAACTAGAGATGAGCGAATTTCTCAACAAATTCAATTCGGCCGGTTCTCCAAATTTTCCAGAAAAAATTGCTTGTATCCAAATTAATTTGGAACAAATCACATTAAAAAAATGGCTATTTCTGGGCTGCATAGAGCCTTTATATGGGTGTAGAGCACTGTTCCTTGCAGTAACACGCATAGAGAGTGTGCTGTGGTAGTGAAAAAATACTGTCAGTCAGTATGACATGCAGATGACAGGCGTCGCTATTAGAATCACACTGCACACTTCACTTATTTGGGCAGTCACGGGGCCAAAACCAACCAAATAACTAAAGTATTAACTAAGCCTTATAGGTCGCTGTTAGTGTAAAGAAGAAGCACACTCCTTTTACACCCTCGTAAGCATATACATCTAGAGAACCTGTTCTTTTAAACACCTATACAAGTAGAGCCCCCCCCCCCCCCAGAGTGGAGAGGGTGTCAGCAGTAAGTTTGTAATCACCAAAAAATGAAGCTGACTTTCGTGTATATGAAAATCCAAAAAGCTTTATTGTAAATATAAATGAACAGTACATACATGTATTATAAACAGGCAGCACAAGGCGGGACACACAAATGAGGAGCAGGACCCAAGGAGAGGCCGGGAGATGAGTGCACGAAAATACAGGGAAAAAGAATACTAGCTGAAAGAGCATACCTCAGAGCCTCATGGCAGCAACGCCCCAAACACAATGCAAAAGAGGCAATTGTAGAGACAGAGGTTAAGATGGAAGGAACACAATTAAACATACCCTGAATGGTGCAAAGATCTCTCGGCCAACTCCTGACCCAATAACCCACAAAAAATGGGTCCTGTGTGGAGCATATTCTTCACTCGGTCAGCATTTGCTCAATAATACATCAGTATTGCTGAAGCACAAAGTATTAATGTAAATTTGTAAAATCTGGTGTCTCCATGAGAAATCTGAAGCGTGAGGGCGCTGTGTGGCTTTTAAACACTTTCAAAATAATCCTTCTGCGGGGCGAATAGATGCTGGATGACCGGGATGCTCCATGACCTTCCAAGGAGCTGCTGTCGGGAGCAGTGGTTCATTTCTGAGACCTCCGTATAGTGCAGGGGAAATCCGAATACCCTCTCCTTCTCCGTGCACCACAAGATGCCCTCCTTTTCATTTCCCTGATGACTGGGAACCCGTGATGTTTTCACCAGACGAAGAGACTGGGGCCTGGTTGGTTGGTTTGAATCTTGACTAACTTAGCGACTCTTCTGGGCTCCAAGCTATCTTGAAGCTTTATCTTCCCATTGTCTGTAGCTACTGGAGGTCTGTTCATGCCAGGCAGGTTTCCCCCAGAAGTATCTTAGTCGATGAGCAGCCAATACCGGACTTGCAGCAATCTTGACAGTAATCATCTCCAGGTGGAGAGGAATTGTATTCTTGGCATGCTTTGTCCATCGCAACACCACATTGCTGACTAAACTGAAGACTGGCCGATTCTCTCCTGTCGTAGACCAAATTTTAATTTTATTAGTAAATGTATTGGCCTCCAATACTGGACCTCACCAGCCTCCCGATTCCTCCTCCCACGCCATGGGAAACAGTTGGAGCAGAAAGGAAGAGCCGCAGACGAAAACGCCAGGGTAAACTGACCCCGAGATGGCTCGGTGTCCACCCCACCTGAGAACTGTCCAGATCTAGGTGATATCTACTCATTGATAACCCCCTGGGTTCAATTTCCTCAGTATTCCTAGCGAATGTATTCACTGTTTATTGCAATTGTTCTTTTTGCTGATTTCACCTTTATTTTTTATAGTTCTGCCTTTGGAGAGGGGTGATGTAGGGATCCGTGGCTCCATATAATTTTTTTTCTAAATTATATTCTAGCCCAACCTGAATTCCCACACCTGCTGGGAGGCTGCCGCGGATCCTTCCCTCAACTCTTACTACTCCTTTTGCTTAGATAGCTGGCTCGGATACTTCTATCCGACCCGGTGTAGATTTTTGACTGCTCTCTCATATTATCTAGAGCCTTGTTAGAATGAATATGGCCCTCATGTCTGTAGACTTTCTCTATTAACACATATATGTTAGATATACTCAGTTTACTACTGTGTTTACATATGTTTTCTTTCATTTTTGATGTTCCAATTGTTGTCCTTAAAGACAAGTTCCTGATGCTTGCTACCTCCCCCCCCCCCACCGCTTCCCTTCAACTCACGATCCACGGACCTCCCACTTTTCTTTCCTACAACACCCGGGTACAACACAGACACTCGAACGCCATCTTACTATCCCCCTCCATGACCACTATACACCCAGTCACTTGTAATGTTAGAGGTCTGAACTCACAGATCAAGCGCAGCCAATTACTCCAGACACTGAAGAAATTGAATGCTGACATCCTGTTCTTACAGGAAACCCACTTCCGCACAGAAAAGACTCCTTTTTTTCAAAAGCATTTTTATAATCAATGGAACCACTCACATACCCCCACAAAGAACTCCAAAGGGGTGGCCATAGCCTTCTCCAAGCACACCACATTTGAACTCGAGAGTCTATATAAAGATAAAGAGGGCAGACTGCTTATTCTCATTGGGTCGTTGAATGGTAAACAGATCACATTAGCGAACATTTACGCCCCCAACGTACAGCAACCCAATGGATTAGGGACTCCACGACACTAATACATAGCATGACGAAGGGTGAACTTGTGGTAGGTGGTGATCTCAATGTTGCCCTTGACCCACTCCTTGACACATCCTCTGGAAGATCCACTCTCTCATACAAGGCACTAAGTCACATTAAGAAATCATTACAAATACTGTCCTTGACTGATGTGTGGCACTTTCTCCACCCTTCAGTGAAGGATTGCACACTGTACTCAGCACCGCACAATTCTTACCACAGAATTGATTATTTTTTCCTTCAGCAACCATCTCTTCCTAAAATACAATCTTCTGCAATAGGCTCGGGAGTACACTCAGATCACTCTCCGTTAGAAATACATATACTAATGTCCGACCGTCCCTCCTCGCGGCCGTCATGGAGACTTAACAAAACTCTCCTCACTACATCAGAGGTTAATAAAATAATATCAGAACGTCTCAACACATACTTTGAGTTGAATAACAATACTGAGGTCTCTATGCCGGTAGTGTGGGAGGCACACAAGGCAACCAGAGTTTGTTTCCATCCGCTCCTAACCAGTGCACTATTCTAGAGATTTGGGTAGCTTCATAGTATAATCTCTAATCTGGGATCGCCATAACCCCTCTGGATTTATGTTGGGTTAACAGGTTATGGTTTAATCTAGGTTTTTTACCATCCCACAAGTATTTGCTGACAATTTTGTGAATATTGATGAAAAAAGTCACTGGGAGTGGTATCGGGACGGTCTGGAACAGGTATGTCAGTTTAGGGAGCAGTATTGGAGTCCTTTAGGTGCTTTTAGACAAAACTTCAGGCAGGCTTTCATCCACCTTTTACTGAGGAGACACTTCTTTTTGGCTACTCTTCTATAAAGGCCAGATTGGTGGAGTGCTGCAGTAATTATTTACCTTCTGAACATTTCTCCCAACTGCTCATCCAGAATGACCATTGTGTTCTTGGTCACTTCTCTTACAATGGCCTTTCTCACCAATTACTTAATTTGGTGTGGTGGCCAGCTCTAGGAAGAGTCCTTGTTGTTTCACAGTGCTATTGGGAACTTTGAGTGCAGCAGAATTTATATCCTTATCCAGGTTTGTGTCCTGGATTCTACAAACAGTTATTTTCTCTTCATGGCTTGGTTTTTGCTTTGATATACATTGTCAGCTGTGAGACCTTATATAGACTGGGATGTGACATTCCAAATCATCTCCAATCAGCTGAATTTGCCACAGTAGACTCCAATCAAGGTGCAGAAACATCTAAAAAAATTATCAAGGGAAATGAGAGGCCAATGGCCATAGTTAGTGTTAAGCGAATCAAAGTGAAACAATTTTACTTTGATCAGAATTTCAGGCAAAATTTGATTCACCACAAATCCGAATTTTCTTGCGCTTCGTGGTAACAAATCGTTTTTGGTTTCCTAAAATGGCGGCTACATGTGTTACAAAGTGAAAGTAAGAAGCCCAGGAAAGCAATATGACCCATAATGCTGTGCAGCCAGTCAATCAGCAGATAGCCATCCTTTATGATGTCACAGCCCTATAAAAGCCTCATTCCGAGCAGTCGCCAACGAGATTTCGCCTATTATCGCACACCTCCAGGCCAAGCTTGAGGCTCCCTGGCAGCAACCACTCATCGGTCTGTTGTTCTATACCCCTCCACGACTCCTGCACGGTGTGGGGCCTGTCCCCCAAACACATCAGTTTCAGAACGGCCTGCTGACGTTTACCCCTGGCTGTGCAGAAGTTGGTGGTGAAGGTCTGTTGCTGACCGGATGAGGAGGTGGTAGAAGAGGAGGAGGAAGCCGAGTAGGAAGAGGAGGCAACAGGAGGCAAAGAATGATGCCCTGCAATCCTTGGCGGTGGAAGGACGTGCGCCAAACAGCTCTCTGCCTGGGGCCCAGCCGCCACTACATTTACCCAGTGTGCAGTTAGGGGGATATAGCGTCCCTGGCCATGCCTACTGGTCCACGTATCTGTGGTTAGGTGGACCTTGCCACAGATGGCGTTGTGCAGTGCACACTTGATTTTGATTTTATACTTGGTTGAGCAGGGAGGGCACGGCTCTCCTGGAGAAGTAGTGGCGGCTGGGAACGACCTACTGTGGGACAGAAAGCGACATGAGCTGTTTAAAGCTGTCCGTCTCCACCAGCCTGAATTACAGCATTTTAAAGGCCAGTAGTTTAGAAATGCTGGCAGTCAGGGCCAGGGATCGAGGGTGTCTAGGTGGGAATTTACGCTTTCTCTCAAAGGTTTGTGAGATAGAGAGCTGAACGCTTCCGTGTGACATGGTGGAGATGCTTGGTGACGGAGGTGGTGTTGTTGGTGGCACATCCTCTGTTTGCTGGGCGGCAAGTGCCAACGTTCCTCCAGAGGCGGAGGAAGAGGCCGAGGCAGCAACAGAAGAGGGAGCTGGAGGGGCCTGAGCCCTTTCTTGGTTTTGAAGGTGCTTACTCCACTGCAGCCCGTGTCTCGCATGTAGATGCCTGGTCATGCAGGTTGTGCTAAGGTTCAGAACGTTAATGCCTCGCTTCAGGCTCTGATGGCACAGCGTGCAAACCACTCGAGTCTTGTCGTCAGCACATTGTGTGAAGAAGTGCCATCCCAGGGAACTCCTTGAAGCTGCCTTTGGTGTGCTCGGTCCCTGGTGATGGTGGCCAGTAGCAGGCGAACTGTTTTGGCGACGGCTGCTCTGCTTTTGTACCGTGCTCCCTCTTTTGCTACGCTGTTGGCTCGGTCTCACCATTGCCTCTTCCTCCGAACTCTGAAAGTCAGTGGCACGACCTTCATTCCATGTAGGGTCTAGGACCTCATCGTCCCCTGCATCGTCTTCCAGCCAGTCTTCCTCCCTGACCTCCTTTTCGGTCTGCACACTGCAAAAAGACGCAGCAGTTGGCACCTGTGTTCCGTCATCATCAGAGATGTGCTGAGGTGGTATTCCCATGTCCTCATCAGGAAACATAAGTGGCTGTGCGTCAGTGCATTCTATGTCTTCCACCCCTGGGGAAGGGCTAAGTGGATGCCCTTGGGAAACTCTGCCAGCAGAGTCTTCAAACAGCATAAGAGACTGCTGCATGACTTGAGGCTCAGACAGGTTCCCCGATATGCACGGGGTGATGTGACAGGCTGATGGGCATGGATTTCAGGCGCCACCTGTGCGCTTTCTTCAGAAGACTGGGTGGGAGATAATGTGAACCTGCTGGATCCACTGTCGGCCACCCAATCGACTAGCGCCTGTACTTGCTCAGGCCTTACCATCCTTAGAACGGCATTAGGCCCGACCAAATATCTATTTCGATTTTGGCGGCTACTGGGACCTGAGGTAGTAGGTTCAGAAGGACGTGTAGCTGGGGCAGAACGGCCATGTCCTTTCCCTGCAACAGAGGCTCTACCAACATCACCACCACTACCATGACCGCGTCCCATATTAGATGTTTGCCTCATAGTTAGCATTCACCAAGCAAAGTAAAAAGTGGTTAAGTCTGTTAAAAATAATTAACCGCCAATAAAAACCCTGATGTAGGGTATTGCACTTAATTATTATTATTTTTTAACTCTATATGACAGCGGTATTTGTGGCCTAAATTTCACAGTAACTTATGCACGTCTAATCCCAGATGTGCAGTATATCAGAGGGTTTTTTAACCCCAGTAAGCAAAAATCCGTATTTGTGGCCGAAATGTGACACTCACTTATGCATGTCTAATCCCAGATTTGTAGTATATCAGAGGGTTTTTTAACCCCAGTAAGCAAAAAGCTGTATTTCTGGCCTAAATGTGACACTCACTTATGCACCTATAATCCTAGATGTGCACTATATGAAACAGATGTTTTTGTTTTTTTTTTCACTCCAGTATGCCCCAGTAAGCAAAAAGCCGTATTTGTGGCCTAAATTTCACAGTCATTTATGCATGTCTAATCCCAGATGTGGAGTATATCAGAGGGTTTTTTAACCCCAGTAAGCAAAAAGCTGTATTTCTGGCCTAAATGTGACACTCACTTATGCACCTATAATCCTAGATGTGCACTATATGAAACAGATGTTTTTTTTTTTCACCCTAGTATGCCCCAGTAAGCAAAAAGCCGTATTTGTGGCATAAATGTGCCACTCACTTATGCATGTCTAATCCCAGATGTACGGTATATCAGAGGGTTTTTTATCCCCGGTAAGCAAAAAGCTGTATTTCTGGCCTAAATGTGACACTCACTTATGCACCTATAATCCTAGATGTGCACTATATGAAAGAGATGTTTTTTTTCACCCCAGTATGCCCCAGTAAGCAAAAAACCGTATTTGTGGCCTACATTTCAGTCATTTATGCATGTCTAATCCCATATGTGCAGTATTTCAGATGGTTTTTTAACCCCAGTAAGCAAAAAGCCGTATTTGTGGCCTAAATGTGACACTCACTTATGCACGTCTAATCCCAGATGTGCAGTATATCAGAGGGTTTTTTCACCCCAGTAAGCAAAAAGCTGTATTTCTGACCTAAATGTGACACTTACTTATGCACCTTTAATCCTAGATGTGCACTATATGAAACAGATGGGGTTTTTTTTCACCCCAGTATGCCCCAGTATGAGAAAGCCGTATTTCTGGCCCTAACTTTCACAGTCACTTATGCAGCGATAATCCTAGATGTGCACTATATGAAAAAAAGGGTTTTTTTTTAACCCCAGTGTCTTAAAGCAGTATTTCTGCACTTGCGGACATGCAGATATCCTGTGCTGGTGCACTATCGTTGCATAAAATGGCTGCTGATTATGTATTGATATTGACAAACTGAAGGAAAACAAGTTTTTTTTTTCAGTAGTAGTTGGCTCAGGGCAGGCTTAAAACAATTGTGCACTGCACCCACAAAACACATTTGGTGTAGATCGCTGAGTTCTTCATAAGATTTCTCCCTGATCTCTCCCTCAAAGCAGCTGCAGCCTATCCCTACACTAATCTGAGCAGAGTGATGGGCGGCACTACGTGACTCCAGCTTTTATAGAGGCTGGGTCACATGCTGCAGTTGGCCAATCACAGCCATGCCAATAGTAGGCATGGCTGTGATGGCCCTTTAGGGCAAGTAGTATGACGCTTGTTGATTGGCTGCTTTGCAGCCTTTCAAAAAGCGCCATAAAAATCACCGAACACTGAACCCGAACCCGAAATTTTACGTAAATGTTCGGGTACGCTCAACTCTAGTTACCAGCATCACAGAGGGCTGTCAGAATGCAGCATTTACAGGCCTTGCTGCAAGAGATACTGCATTCTGCTGTTGCGGGCGCTGGCAGAGGAATTTCCACCCACAGAGAAACAGTTGCAATTACCAATCCTATAGCGCGTTCAAGAAGAGGGCGGTCAGATCATAGCACTGCCCCCGCAGGCTTGTACAGTAGGCACTAGGCATGATGGGTGCATCACTTCATCTGCCTCTCTTCTTACCCTGATGCTCCCATACTCTGTAACAGGGTAAATCTGGACTCATCAGACCACATGACCTTCTTCCATTGCTCAAGAATCCAATCTTTATGCTCCCTAGCAAATTGAAGCCTATTTTTCTGGTTTGCCTCACTGTTTAGTGGTTTTCTTATGGCTAGACAGCTGTTCAGTCCCAATCCCTTGAGTTCTCTTCGCATTGTGCGTGTGGAAATGCTCTTACTTTCACTATTAAACATAGCCCTGAGTTCTACTGTTGTTTTTCTTTGATTTGATTTCACTAAGCGTCTAAGTGATCGCCGATCCCGATCATTCAATCATTTTTTCCCCGACACATTTCTTCCTCGAATACGATGGGTCCCCACTATCCTTCCAGTATTTAATAATGCGTTTGACAGTTCTTAATGCAATTTTAGTAGTTTCTGCAATCTCCTTAGATGTTTTCTCTGCTTGATGCATGCCAATAATTTGACCCTTCTCAAACAGACTAACATCTTTTCCACGACCATGAGATGTGTCTTTCGACATGGTTGTTTAAGAAATGAGAAGCAACTCATTGTACCAGTTGGGGTTAAATAACTTATTGCCAGCTGAAAGATAATCGCCCATGCATTAATTATCCAATAGGAGGCTCATAACTATTTGCTTAGTTAAATACAGATGGTGAATTTTTGGGGGGACAGGCAGTGTATATGTACTGGCCTGCAGTAAATTTGATATTCAATTACTGTCTAATATACCTCCAGCCACATAATTACTTGTTTTTTTCTGTCCGGTAAATGCCTAATGTTTGGGGCCTGTACTACACTGGCCTGCTGTAAAATTGATATTCAATGGCCGTCTAATATACCTCCAGCCAAATAATCACTTGATCATTTATGTCAGGTAAATGCATAATTTTTGGGGCCTGTAATCGAACTGGCCAACAGTAAAATTGTTATACGGTGACCGCCTAATGTAACTCCAGCCACATTATCAATTCTTCTTTTCTGTAAGGTGAATGAATAATTTTTGGGGCCTGTAGTCAACTGCCCTGTAGTAAAATTGATATCCATTGACCGTCTAATATACCTCCAGCCACATAATCACTTGATCTTTTATGTACGGTGGAATGCATAATTTTTGGGGCCTGTAATCTAACTGACCAGCAGTAAAATTGTTATACCGTGACCGCCTAATTTAACTCCAGCCACATTATCAATTGTTCTTTTCTGTACGGTGAATGATTAATTTTGGGGCCTGTAGACCACTGGCCTGCTGTAAAATTGATATCCGTTGACCGTCTAATATACCTCCGGCCACATAATCACTTGATAATTTATGTACATTGAATGCATAATTTCTGGGGCCTGTAATCTAACTAGCCAACAGTAAAATTGTAATATGGTGACCGCCTAATGTACCTCCATCCACATTATCAATTGTTCTTTTCTGTCCGGTGAATGCCTAAGGTTTGGGGCATGTACTACACTGGCCTGCATTAAAATTGATATTGAATGACCATCTAATATACCTCCAGCCACATAATTACTTGTTCTGTTCTGTCCGTTGAATGCCTAATGTTTGGCGCCTCGGAGGAATTCAACACCTGTGATGACCACATGTTATTGAATTTCAACTATTATCATTTGTTTTTTTTTTCAAGAGGGGAATTTCATTAGCCATGTTTTTAATCCATCAACATAGAGGTCCAGATATAGTTATTTCATCCACAATGGCCCTCTATTGATGGTCACCATTGGAATTAGGCCTATAGATGAGGGCTGGTGTGGGCTAGTGAGGGCTAGTATCTATTATACCAGTGCATGGAACTGTTGCCAATGATACTCAACTAATATTCAGTATCTAATGCAAACAGAAGTAGCTATTCAGCTGCCAATACGATATATTGTTGAGCACAGCCTAATGAATTGAGGACTTTATTATCTGCCATCTCAACCAGTTACTTACCATAGACAATTACCTACTAAACTCAGGAGGCTATTGAGTGAGAGGCCCCACCAGCCCTTATCTATAGGCATAATTCCAATGGTGACCTTCAATAGAGGGCCATTGTGGATGAAATAACTATATCTGGACCTGTATGTTGACGTGCTTTTTTAACATATGCGATTCTGTGTGCAGATTTTTAGAGCTATTTTATGAAGTGGCATCTATTTTATTTTATTGTATGAAGTGGTATTTATTTTACAAATTGCTATTTATGCACAATTTTAGGTGGTTCTTAATTTTACAAATAAATTGGAGTTTTAACCTACATCTCCACATCATCAATGTATGTTATCAAAGGTTGAGTGCCTGTCGCTACATTTAATTTTAAATTATCCTTTATATCCTTTGACTGTGTGAGTCAACACGTGACTAGAGCACCTATTTACACCTAGGTGAGGTGAGCCTCTAAAACTCTCTTTAATGTTTTTAATCCAATTTTATATTTTTTGCTCTTTTAAACATATGTATTTTACATCTATTTGTAATGGCCTGCAGTAAAATGGATATCCAATGACCGTCTAATATACCTCCAGCCACATAATCACCCGATCATTTATGTACAGTGAATGCATAATTTTTGGGGCCTGTAATCTTTTTTTTTTTATCTTTTTTTTTTTCTTTACAATACATATAAAACAAAAAAAACTCAGAGTAAAAAAAAACATACAGAAACAAACCAGAAAGATTATGATTGCCTCAGAGCATTACTGTATCATTATAACTCTGAATTAAATATAATATTAGGTTAGTATACCCATTTTCCCGCCCACCCTTATTCACTGTTGCGAGGGTCAGACTACTCCTCTATCAGTTTATAATTAGGGATGAGCGAACCCGGACTGTATAGTTCGGGTTCGTACCGAATTTTGGGGTGTCCGTGACACGGACCCGAACCCGGACATTTTCGTAAAAGTCTGGGTTCGGGTTCGGTGTTCGTCGCATTCTTGGCGCTTTTGTGACGCTTTCTTGGCGCTTTTTGAAAGGCTGCAAAGCAGCCAATCAACAAGCGTCATACTACTTGCCCCAAGAGGCCATCACAGCCATGCCTACTATTGGCATGGCTGTGATTGGCCAGAGCACCATGTGACCCAGCCTCTATTTAAGCTGGAGTCACATAGCGCCGCCCGTCACTCTGCTCTGATTAGCATAGAGAGAGGTTGCGGCTGCGACAGTAGGGCGAGATTAGGCAGATTAACTCCTCCAAAGGACTTGATTAATCGATCGATCTGCAGCTGTGCATCATTGAGCTGCTGAAATTCAATTGCTCACTGTTTTTAGGCTGCCCAGACCGTTTGTCAGTCACTTTTTACTGGGGTGATCGGCGGCCATTTTGTGTCTTGTGGTGCGCCAGCACAAGCTGCGACCAAGTGCATTTAACCCTCAATGGTGTGGTTGTTTTTTGGCTAATTCCTACATCAGGGTGAAGCTGTCACACCAAGTGCATTTAACCAGCAATAATCTGGTTATTTTTTGGCCATATACTACATCAGGGGCAAGCTGCGCCTGTCACCTAGTGCATTTAACCCTCAATGGTGTGGTTGTTTTTTGGCTAAATCCTACATCAGGGTGAAGCTGTCACACCAAGTGCATTTAACCAGCAATAGTCTGTTTATTTTTTGGCCATATACTACATCAGGGGCAAGCTGCGCCCGTCACCAAGTGCATTTAACCCTCAGTAGTGTGGTTGGTCAAGCTGTCACACCAAGTGCATTTAACCAGCAATAGTCTGTTTATTTTTTGGCCATATACTACATCAGGGGCAAGCTGCGCCTGTCACCAAGTGCATTTAACTCTCAGTAGTGTGGTTTGTCAAGCTGTCACACCAAGTGCATTTAACCATCAATAGTGTGGTTATTTTTTGGCCATATCCCAGTCTAATTCTGTCAGTAAACCTATACCTGTCACCCAGCGCCTAAATACTAGGCCTCAAATTCATATCCAGCTAAATCTGTCGTTACTGCTGTAGCTGGGCAAGTTAGTTAGTGTCCGTTCAAGCACATTTCTTGTTCTGGGTTGAAATACAATTCCCAATTTAGCAATTTAAAAATTCAGTGGTTTCTGCTGTATCAGAGCTATTTGAAATCTATCCCTAAAAGGGTAGATCATATTGAAGGTGCACATAGGGACATTCAGAATAACTTCACACACCCGCTACTGTGCAATTCCAAGTCTAATTCTGTCACTAAACCCATACCTGTCACCCAGCGCCTAAATACTAGGCCTCAAATTTATATTCAGCTAAATCTGTCGTTAGTGCTGTAGCTGGGCGAGTTATTTAGTGTCCGTTCAAGCACATTTCTTGTTCTGGGTTGAAATACAATTCCCAATTTAGCAATTTCCTAATTTAGTGGTTTCTGCTGTATCAGAGCTATTTGAAATCTATCCCTAAAAGGGTAGATCATATTGAAGGTGCACATAGGGACATTCAGAATAACTTCACACACACGCTACTGTGCATTTCCAAGTCTAATTCTGTCACTAAACCCATACCTGTCACCCAGCGCCTAAATACTAGGCCTCAAATTTATATCCAGCTAAATCTGTTGTTAGTGCTGTAGCTGGGCGAGTTATTTAGTGTCCGTTCAAGCACATTTCTTGTTCTGGGTTGAAATACAATTCCCAATTTAGCAATTTCCTAATTTAGTGGTTTCTGCTGTATCAGAGCTATTTGAGATCTATCCCTAAAAGGGTAGATCATATTGAAGGTGCACATAGGGACATTCAGAATAACTTCACACACACGCTACTGTGCATTTCCAAGTCTAATTCTGTCACTAAACCCATACCTGTCACCCAGCGCCTAAATACTAGGCCTCAAATTTATATCCAGCTAAATCTGTCGTTAGTGCTGTAGCTGGGCGAGTTATTTAGTGTCCGTTCAAGCACATTTCTTGTTCTGGGTTGAAATACAATTCCCAATTTAGCAATTTAAAAATTTAGTGGTTTCTGCTGTATCAGAGCTATTTGAAATCTATCCCTAAAAGGGTAGATCATATTGAAGGTGCACATAGGGACATTCAGAATAACTTCACACACCCGCTACTGTGCATTTCCAAGTCTAATTCTGTCACTAAACCCATACCTGTCACCCAGCGCCTAAATACTAGGCCTCAAATTTATATCCAGCTAAATCTGTCGTTAGTGCTGTAGCTGGGCGAGTTATTTAGTGTCCGTTCAAGCACATTTCTTGTTCTGGGTTAAAATACAATTCCCAATTTAGCAATTTAAAAATTTAGTGGTTTCTGCTGTATCAGAGCTATTTGAAATCTATCCCTAAAAGGGTAGATCATATTGAAGGTGCATATAGGGTCATTCAGAATAACTTCACACACCCGCTACTTTGCATTTCCAAGTCTAATTCTTTCACTAAACCCATACCTGTCACCCAGCACCTAAATACTAGGCCTCAAATTTATATCCAGCTGAATTTGAATACAATACATTGGGCCAAATAATATTTTTGTTGTTGTGGTGAACGATAACAATGAGGCAAACATCTAGTAAGGGACGCGGACATGGTCGTGGTGGTGTTAGTGGACCCTCTGGTGCTGGGAGAGGACGTGGCCGTTCTGCCACATCCACACGTCCTAGTGTACCAACTACCTCAGGTCCCAGTAGCCGCCAGAATTTACAGCGATATATGGTGGGGCCCAATGCCGTTCTAAGGATGGTAAGGCCTGAGCAGGTACAGGCATTAGTCAATTGGGTGTCCGACAGTGGATCCAGCACGTTCACATTATCTCCCACCCAGTCTTCTGCAGAAAGCGCACAGATGGCGCCTGAAAACCAACCCCATCAGTCTGTCACATCACCCCCATGCATACCAGGGAAACTGTCTCAGCCTCAAGTTATGCAGCAGTCTCTTATGCTGTTTGAAGACTCCGCTGGCAGGGTTTCCCAAGGGCATCCACCTAGCCCTTCCCCAGCGGTGAAAGACATAGAATGCACTGACGCACAACCACTTATGTTTCCTGATGATGAGGACATGGGAATACCACCTCAGCATGTCTCTGATGATGACGAAACACAGGTGCCAACGGCTGCGTCTTTCTGCAGTGTGCAGACTGAACAGGAGGTCAGGGATCAAGACTGGGTGGAAGACGATGCAGGGGACGATGAGGTCCTAGACCCCACATGGAATGAAGGTCGTGCCACTGACTTTCACAGTTCGGAGGAAGAGGCAGTGGTGAGACCGAGCCAACAGCATAGCAAAAGAGGGAGCAGTGGGCAAAAGCAGAACACCCGCCGCCAAGAGACTCCGCCTGCTACTGACCGCCGCCATCTTGGACCGAGCACCCCAAAGGCAGCTTCAAGGAGTTCCCTGGCATGGCACTTCTTCAAACAATGTGCTGATGACAAGACCCGAGTGGTTTGCACGCTGTGCCATCAGAGCCTGAAGCGAGGCATTAACGTTCTGAACCTTAGCACAACCTGCATGACCAGGCAACTGCATGCAAAGCATGAACTGCAGTGGAGTAAACACCTTAAAAACAAGGAAGTCACTCAGGCTCCCCCTGCTACCTCTTCTGCTGCCTGCGCCTCGGCCTCTTCTGCTGCTGCCGCCTCGGCCTCTTCTGCTGCTGCCGCCTCGGCCTCTTCCTCCGCCTCTGGAGGAACGTTGGCACCTGCCGCCCAGCAAACAGGGGATGTACCACCAACACCACCACCACCTCCGTCACCAAGCATCTCAACCATGTCACACGGCAGCGTTCAGCTCTCCATCTCACAAACATTTGAGAGAAAGCGTAAATTCCCACCTAGCCACCCTCGATCCCTGGCCCTGAATGCCAGCATTTCTAAACTACTGGCCTATGAAATGCTGTCATTTAGGCTGGTGGACACAGACAGCTTCAAACAGCTCATGTCGCTTGCTGTCCCACAGTATGTTGTTCCCAGCCGCCACTACTTCTCCAAGAGAGCTGTGCCTTCCCTGCACAACCAAGTATCCAATAAAATCAAGTGTGCACTGCGCAACGCCATCTGTGGCAAGGTCCACCTAACCACAGATACGTGGACCAGTGGGCACGGCCAGGGACGCTATATCTCCCTAACTGCACACTGGGTAAATGTAGTGGCAGCTGGGCCCCAGGCGGAGAGCTGTTTGGCGCACGTCCTTCCGCCGCCAAGGATCGCAGTGCAACATTCTTTGCCTCCTGTTGCCACCTCCTCCTACTCAGCTTCCTCCTCCTCTTCTTCCACCTGCTCATCCAGTCAGCCACACACCTTCACCACCAACTTCAGCACAGCCCGGGGTAAACGTCAGCAGGCCATTCTGAAACTCATATGTTTGGGGGACAGGCCCCACACCGCACAGGAGTTGTGGCGGGGTATAGAACAACAGACCGACGAGTGGTTGCTGCCGGTGAGCCTCAAGCCCGGCCTGGTGGTGTGCGATAATGGGCGAAATCTCGTTGCAGCTCTGGGACTAGCCGGTTTGACGCACATCCCTTGCTTGGCGCATGTGCTGAATTTGGTGGTGCAGAAGTTCATTCACAACTACCCCGACATGTCAGAGCTGCTGCATAAAGTGCAGGCCGTCTGTGCGCGCTTCCGGCGTTCACATCCTGCCGCTGCTCGCCTGTCTGCGCTACAGCGTAACTTCGGCCTTCCCGCTCACCGCCTCATATGCGACGTGCCCACCAGGTGGAACTCCACCTTGCACATGCTGGACAGACTGTGCGAGCAGCAGCAGGCCATAGTGGAGTTTCAGCTGCAGCACGCACGGGTCAGTCGCACTACGGAACAGCACCACTTCACCAACAATGACTGGGCCTCCATGCGAGACCTGTGTGCCCTGTTGCGCTGTTTCGAGTACTCCACCAACATGGCCAGTGGCGATGACGCCGTTATCAGCGTTACAATACCACTTCTATGTCTCCTTGAGAAAACACTTAGGGCGATGATGGAAGAGGAGGTGGCCCAGGAGGAGGAGGTGGGGTCATTTTTAGCACTTTCAGGCCAGTCTCTTCGAAGTGACTCAGAGGGAGGTTTTTTGCAACAACAGCAGAGGCCAGGTACAAATGTGGCCAGCCAGGGCCCACTACTGGAGGACGAGGAGGACGAGGATGAGGAGGAGATGGAGGAGGATGAGGATGAAGCATGGTCACAGCGGGGTGGCACCCAACGCAGCTCGGGCCCATCATTGGTGCGTGGCTGGGGGGAAAGGCAGGACGATGACGATACGCCTCCCACAGAGGACAGCTTGTCCTTACCCCTGGGCAGCCTGGCACACATGAGCGACTACATGCTGCAGTGCCTGCGCAACGACAGCAGAGTTGCCCACATTTTAACGTGTGCGGACTACTGGGTTGCCACCCTGCTGGATCCACGGTACAAAGACAATGTGCCCACCTTACTTCCTGCACTGGAGCGTGATAAGAAGATGCGCGAGTACAAGCGCACGTTGGTAGACGCGCTACTGAGAGCATTCCCAAATGTGACAGGGGAACAAGTGGAAGCCCAAGGCCAAGGCAGAGGAGGAGCAAGAGGTCGCCAAGGCAGCTGTGTCACGGCCAGCTCCTCTGAGGGCAGGGTTAGCATGGCAGAGATGTGGAAAAGTTTTGTCAACATGCCACAGCTAACTGCACCACCACCTGATACGCAACGTGTTAGCAGGAGGCAACATTTCACTAACATGGTGGAACAGTACGTGTGCACACCCCTCCACGTACTGACTGATGGTTCGGCCCCATTCAACTTCTGGGTCTCTAAATTGTCTACGTGGCCAGAGCTAGCCTTTTATGCCTTGGAGGTGCTGGCCTGCCCGGCGGCCAGCGTTTTGTCTGAACTTGTATTCAGCACGGCAGGGGGCGTCATTACAGACAAACGCAGCCGCCTGTCTACAGCCAATGTGGACAAGCTGACTTTCATAAAAATGAACCAGGCATGGATCCCACAGGACCTGTCCATCCCTTGTGCAGATTAGACATTAACTACCTCCCCTTAACCATATATTATTGGACTCCAGGGCACTTCCTCATTCAATCCTATTTTTATTTTCATTTTGCTATTATATTGCGAGGCTACCCAAAGTTGAATGAACCTCTCCTCTGTCTGGGTGCCGGGGCCTAAATATATGCCAATGGACTGTTCCAATGTTGGGTGACGTGAAGCCTGATTCTCTGCTATGACATGCAGACTGATTCTCTGCCGACATGAAGCCAGATTGTCTGTTATGGGACCTCTCTCCTCTGCCTGGGTGCTTGGCCTAAATTTATGAAAATGGACTCTTACAGTGGTGGGTGACGTGAAGCCTGATTCTCTGCTATGATATGAAGACTGATTCTCTGCTGACATGAAGCCAGATTGTCTGTTACGGGACCTCTCTCCTCTGCCTGGGTGCTTGGCCTAAATTTATGAAAATGGACTCTTACAGTGGTGGGTGACGTGAAGCCTGATTCTCTGTTATGACATGCAGACTGATTCTCTGCTGACATGAAGCCAGATTCTCTGTTAAGGGACCTCTCTCCTCTGTCTGGGTGCTGGGCCTAAATATATGCCAATGGACTGTTGCACTGGTGGCTGACGTGAAGCCTGATTGTCTGTTACGGGACCTCTCTCCTCTGACTGGGTGCTGGGCCTAAATATATGCCAATGGACTGTTCCAATGTTGGGTGACGTGAAGCCTGATTCTCTGCTATGACATGCAGACTGATTCTCTGCCGACATGAAGCCAGATTGTCTGTTATGGGACCTCTCTCCTCTGCCTGGGTGCTGGGCCTAAATTTATGAAAATGGACTGTTACAGTGGTGGGTGACGTGAAGCCTGATTCTCTGCTATGACATGAAGACTGATTCTCTGGTGACATGAAGCCAGATTGTCTGTTACGGGACCTCTCTCCTCTGACTGGGTGCTGGGCCTAAATTTATGAAAATGGTATGTTGCAGTGGTGGCTGACGTGAAGCCCGATTCTCTGCTATGACATGAAGACTGATTCTCTGGTGACATGAAGCCAGATTCTGTGTTACAGAACCTCTCTCCTCTGCCTGCGTGCTGGGCCTAAATTTATGAAAATGGACTGTTGCAGTGGTGGCTGACGTGAAGCCTGATTCTCTGCTATGACATGAAGACTGATTCTCTGGTGACATGAAGCCAGATTCTGTGTTACGGAACCTCTCTCCTCTGCCTGGGTGCTGGGCCTAAATTTATGAAAATGGACTGTTGCAGTGGTGGCTGACGTGAAGCCTGATTCTCTGCTATGACATGAAGACTGATTCTCTGGTGACATGAAGCCAGATTCTGTGTTACGGAACCTCTCTCCTCTGCCTGGGTGCTGGGCCTAAATTTATGAAAATGGACTGTTGCAGTGGTGGCTGACGTGAAGCCTGATTCTCTGCTATGACATGAAGACTGATTCTCTGGTGACATGAAGCCAGATTCTGTGTTACGGAACCTCTCTCCTCTGCCTGGGTGCTGGGCCTAAATTTATGAAAATGGACTGTTGCAGTGGTGGCTGACGTGAAGCCTGATTCTCTGCTATGACATGAAGACTGATTCTCTGGTGACATGAAGCCAGATTCTGTGTTACGGAACCTCTCTCCTCTGCCTGTGTGCTGGGCCTAAATTTATGAAAATGGACTGTTCCAGTGGTGGGTGACATGAAGCCTGATTCTCTGCTATGGGACCTCTCTCCAATTGATTTTGGTTAATTTTTATTTATTTAATTTTTATTTTAATTCATTTCCCTATCCATATGTTACCTACATGTTGCTGCCTTTTGCAGCCCTCTAGCCCTTTCCTGGGCTGTTTTACAGCCTTTTTAGTGCCGAAAAGTTCGGGTCCCCATTGACTTCAATGGGGTTCGGGATGAAGTTCGGATCGGGTTCGGATCCCGAACCCGAACATTTCCGGGAAGTTCGGCCGAACTTCTCGAACCCGAACATCCAGGTGTCCGCTCAACTCTATTTATAATATTTATCATAATCGGGGTTCAAGCGACAGGGGGGGGGAGGCAACCAGCCACTCCCTAATTATTCTTGGATATCCTTGCTATCTTCCCATAAATATAATTTATCTCCATCAAAGCCAGCCATTTGGAGAAACTGGGGCTTTTTGCGGCCATAAAACCCTCCATGCAAGCTCATATCTGGTATGGTGCCAGGTCAGTGAATCGGTAGGCGCTTAATATGGTCTGCTTAAAACGGTAATCTAGCTTTATCTTATATCGTCTAGAAATTTATTTGTGAATCTGAGTCCAAAAATTGCTTATATTTGGGCACTGCCACAATATGTGGGTTAGGTCGGCGTTTTCTGCCTGGCATTTCCAGCACTCTTTTTTATTTTGTATATTTTGGCTAGGCAGGCAGGGGAGTAATAGAGACGGTGCACGATTTTAAATTGAATCAATCTATATTTCTGAGAGACTGACACCTTCTTGATATTTTTATATGCTGTACCCCAATCTAATATGTTCCCATCGCCCAGTGCGTCTATCCAGCTTCCCTCACTCTTGTATTTTGTTATTTCATCCAGGGCATCCCGCAACGTGTGATATATTTGTGAGAGTGTGATTTTAGTTCCTATAAATTTATAACAGAAATCCATAAAGTGATTTTCCCGAATATACAAAAGGTGTTTATCCTTAGTATTCATATATGTGTGTCTAATTTGTGCATATCTAAATCTATCTAAAAATTTAAATTTGGTGTCCTTAATTAAGTTTTCTAAGGGGGTAATATTACCGTGCGATAAAATATGAGTTAGGCGGTTGATACCGCGTAGATTCCAATATTCGTGATCAGGAATTAACATCAATTCTTTTAAATTATTATTATACCAAAAGGGGGTGAAGTGAGTGGAGTGTGTTATACCAAGTATTTTTTTAGTTTTATTTCATACCTTGTCTAGCATATTGCTTATCAAGCAGTGTCTTCTTCCCAGGTATCCAGTCTCCAAGATAGAGAAAATATCCCTATGCGGTCCCTGAGAGTCCCATAAAAGGAGCGATAAATAGCAGTCCCCCCCCCCCTCCCCCATACACCACCGTATCTGAGCAGCGATATAATATCCCTGGAGAAAGGGGAGAGAAAGTCCACCGTCCCGCTCAGAGAGACAGAGATATTTTTGTTTGATTCTCACGCTCCCCCTTCCCCAGATTAGCTCATTCAGCAGTCTCTCCAGGAGGGTAAAAAAAGAGTCATCAATCCATATCGGACAAGTGGTCAGGGGGTATAAAATGATAGGGAGGATCACTATCCTGACCAATGCTATCCTTGCAACCTGCGAGAGAGGGAGTTTCTGCCAAGTGCGGATCCTATCCTTCACCTTACTGATCATGGGAGTAATATTTAAATAATTGTATTTTGCCAAGTCCGCTTCAATTCTGATGCCCAGATAACATATTGTGTCAGTAGGATCAAGTAATCTTACGCCAAGTGAATCGCCTGGGGGGGATCGAACCAAGGGAAGAAATTCAGATTTGTCCCAGTTTACTCTATATCCAGATAACGAACCATATTCTTGAAGGAATATTAATAATAATATAGGGTAACGCCTTCCATCCCTGTTTCAAGAAAACCAAGATGTCATCCGCATAAAGGCTGATTTTGTCTTCCCCCTGCCTCCCTCCAAAACCAACGATCTTATTAGACTGTCAAATTCTACATGCGAGGGGCTCCAGGGCCAGGGCAAAAATTAGGGGTGAGAGTGGGCAGCCCTGTCTTGTACCCCGTTGTAGGGGAAACTGATCAGAGTCAGTACCGTTTATTTTAACACAGAATAAAGCAGTTGAGCCCACTTAATAAACTGTCCACCCAAATTCATTCTCTCCATAGTTCCCCATAGGAAGGGCCACTCCACCCTGTCAAAGGCCTTCTCAGCATCTAGGGACAGGATGGAGCCGGTCCTCTCCATCCAATAAATAAATATTAAGGAGGGCCCTACGGATATTAGATTGCATATTTTGTTTTGGGATAAACCCTGTCTGGTCCTGATGGATCAACTTATGAATAACCCGCCTCAGTCTGTTTGCAAGGAGTTTGGCTAGTATCTTGCAGTCAGTGTTAAGCAGTGAAATTGGGCAGTACGACTCAATCTCTTCCCCATTTTTATCCTTTTTCAAGATCAGGGATATAGAAGCCTCCCTCAGAGAAGGCGGGAGTGAACCATCCTCCCAAGAGCCATTAAACTTTGGAGTAGGAGAGGCAATATAATTTTGCCATGTACTCTGTAGAATTCAAAGGGTAATCCATCTCTGCTGGGAGTAGAGTTACCCTTAATGCTGTTAATTGTGATCTCCAGCTCACCAAGTGTAATTGGGGAGTTTAAGTGAGAGCTGTCTTGCTCGGGGAGGCAAGGGAGCACGATTCTATCCAAGTAGGTGGTTAAGGTTTCATCACCTTCCACAAGCTCCGACTGGTATACCTTGGCGAAATGTTTTATAAAGGCGAGCTTGATATTTGTATGGTTATTAGTTAGGAGGCTGGACAGTAGTCTAATACGTTTTATAGGGGTCTGGATGTTTTGACTAGCAATCACGGATGCGAGCATTTAATTTGATTTACCTTTTTCAAGAAAGTCTTGCTTCCCTGCAAAAAATGACTTATGCTTTGCTTTTTCATATAGAAATGCCTGATATTTCTCTTTAGCCTCCATCAGTAATTGTTGAGTATTTTCCCTATTCTGTCTACCCAAATTCGCTTCCAAGGCCCTAACCGTTTCAGCCAATCTCTTCTCAGTGCGAGCAAACTCCGCCCTTTTTCTGCCTATTTTCGTATAGTATAACCCACGTATCATGGCTTTAAGGGAGTCCCATACATAGTGCACATGTGTGGATCCATAATTCTGTGCCCAAAACTCTAAGATGTCATGTCCGATCTTTTCTTGTTCCCCAATCACATGGATCCAATGTGTGTTCAGTTTAAATGGCTTCCTACCTCCGTATAGCTCTGAGTCTGCAGTAGTTAGTAGCACTGGGGTATGGTCAGAAATACCGTGTGGCTCATACTTCATTTTTTTTAATCCTTTCCAAAAAAAACAAGCTAGCCAATGCAAGGTCTATTCTGGACATGACACTGCAGGATCTACTAAAACAGGAGAAGGCTATTTTTCCACCATATAAATACCGCCAAACATCCGTTAGTCCCATCTCCCGGCAGATCCTGCTAAGCATCGTATCCCCTTCTTTGAGGCCCCCATAGTACGGGAAATGGAGTTTCTATCTCCTTTGTCCATTAAGGCATTAAAATCTCCCATCACCAATAAAGGGCACCCATCCCTTTTACATACATATTCAACCAGCTTCCTCATAACCTCAGAAAAGGGTGGTGGAACATACACGAACGCAAGAACGCACACCAGTCCCATCCATCGGCCATATAAGAATATAAATCTTCCTTCTTTGTCTATCCATTGATCATATGGGTCGTACTCAAATTTTTTATGGATATAGACACTTACACCCCGAGAGAAATGGTAGTAGTACTCGTATTGCATCCATGATTTTCTCATATACAGTAATTTTTCAATTGTAAAATGCGCCTCAAGTAAGGCTACTATTGCAGGTAGATGTCTAGCAATAATATCATAGACCACTCTCCTTTTAATCTTGTCTGCCAATCCGCGGACATTCCATGTCAGTATGCGTGGCATTTATATACAGGGGTAACGTGTTCCTAGGCTTTGTCCCCCCTTCCCCCTTGTCTGAGACAGCAACAGTGAATAGCCCACCCTCAACCCATCCCTCCCCATGGTGCACAAGGCAATGAAGTCTCGTGCTCCTCTTACACATCACCCAGGCCTCCTCCCCCTCTCCCCCACAAACCCCCCTTCCTCCCCTCAGCATCCCATATTTTTATTCCATGCACAAAAATGGAGAGAAAAGACAAAAAGACAAAAAAAATAATAATAAGAGCTGGGAATCTCATAGTCCCCTGGCATCCAGCCAGTCTAAGGCCTCAACCGTGCTAGAGAGAAAAATGATCGAGTCATTATATATTATTCTTAGCTTAGCAGGGTACATCATCGAGTATTTAATGTTAGCATTGATAAGACTTTTTTATATCCCGAAATTCTCTTCTTTTGAGTTGAGTGGCAAGAGAATAGTCTGGGTAAATCTCGATTTTATTCTCATTATAAACCAGGTCACAGAGTTCTCTTTTTCTCAGAATTTTATCCTGATCATTAGTGCATAGGATTTTTGCGAGAATACTTCCTGGGGGGCCTCTTATTTGGAATTCTCTGCACCCGCTCTACAGTGAATAATGATGAGACAGATTCTGGGCCCATATTTTCCAGCAACCAGTGATGGACAAATCCCCCGGGTCATCCTTCTCTGACCCTTCAGCAAAACCTATTAGGCGGATATTTCCTCTGCGTGATCTATCCTCTAAATCTGTTAATTTGTCTTTGAGGATCTTATGTTCAAACTCGATCGTCTCAATTTTCTTTCCCATCAGAGCAACCTCGTTTTTAGTCCCAATTAAGGATTTTTCAGTTTCATGGGCCCTGGAGCGAACTTTATCCATATCATCTCGAATAAGGGAAATATCAGATTGTAATGAAGATGCGCTAGTTGTTAAAGTCCCCAGAGCCTGATTTGTTATTTTCAAGGTCTCCAAGATGTCCCCCAATTTCTGCTCAATCGTCTCCATACGCATATTAATGCGGGTATTCATATCCTCCTTTCCACTAGTATCGGTCGGCTCTAAAGCAGTTCTGGACCCCTCCTTATCCTCCAAGCGAGCAGATACTTTAAGTGTACCTCTTGTTTTTGTAGGTGAGGCTTTTAAGTATCTTTCGATATTAGTTTTAGGGCTCTTATTTTCTGAGCTTTTCGGGGGTGAACTACCCATCGATTTCATATTTTGCAGTTTGGAGGCCATATTACGACCCGTAAGATTAAATGAAAATAAAAAGGACCCCCAAGTCCCACCTTATATGGTCTCCCTCCCCCGGCCTACAAATGTCATCAGAATCAAAGTTAGTACAGTGGGGATGATCTCTACCACAGCGTTAGGAGTGTTTTTAAAGATTTATCCCACAGTTAGTTATTTTTCTTTATAGATCAAGTTATTAAAGTCATTACAGATCCATTTGATTCACACACACAGTACATGGGCTATTTAGTTTCAATAGTTTTTTATTATCATAGAATATGTTCACTTACAAAGTATACCGTATGCAAGTACAGCGATATGATAATGAACATAAAACTACAATGTTTTCATAATTTTAGCGAAAAACATAGAAAGATTAAATCCAAGAGCATTAATATACTCATAAAGCAAAAGGAAAAACAGAAAAGTACAAGGTGAAACATAACAAACATAGTCATGTCCAAGATGTCGTCCGCATTCATTATTGCCAGTGGAAAACAATAAGAACAGCTGTATATCAATCATCATAATGTAATACTGCATCCAAATGTAAGGGCGCCAACCACCATTACATTAGTATAATCCTACAATCATCCTATTCCAATTCTATCTTGAATCGCTGGGATCAAGCCCCTCCAGGAATCCCAGAGTTGAAGATGGCGATTAACTCGAAACTCCTGGTGAGCGAGCATATATTCGTACGATCTGGTCGTATCCACTGACCTGATGATTTCTTGTAATACTGGAATATTATCACTTTTCCAATTCCTCGCAATTGCTAATTTGGTTGCTAATAGCAGATGGGCAATCACAACTCTTATTTTGAAAGATAACTGGTCAATATCTATTAAGAGTAAGGCCAATGCGGGATCTGGAGGGATCTGGTGTCCCACGATTTCGGATATTTTTGTGAACACCTGGATCCAAAGGGGATAAACCCTCGGGCAAGCCCATAAGATATGATAGAGAGTCCCACGCTCCCCACATCCTCTCCAGCATAGAGCACTCGCAGTAGGAAAGAGCATATGTAACCGCTCCGGCGTGTAGTACCATCTAAGAGTAGTCTTAATGTAGGCTTCTACATGTGAAGAACATCTAAAGGTGGACATTGCTAATTTGTAGGCAGTTCGCCACTGCGCCAGAGAGAGTGACCTTTTCAGATCCTTCTCCCAAGATAACAGAGGGGTCGTTTTGACAAACTGGTCTTTATCCCCTAGGAACATATATAAAAAACGAATCCCCGTATTAACATTGTCAGTCGCCGTCCACCTGATTAATAGTTGAAGATTCCCCTTGAGGCTAAAGGATGCATTATCCCCTAATGCGTGTTTGATTTTGATGTACGAGAAGGTTTCTTTAGAGGGGATATTGAACTTACGTGCTATTGTGTCAAAGGGCATTAAAGTCGAACCCGAGACCATATCTGCCACTGAACCTACCCCTTTTTCCTTCCACACCCTCAGGTTTAGGTCTGTAGAAAGATGCTGTAAGGATTCAATTGGCACTAGATGCGCCATAGATACTAAGTCACCCTTCCCTTTGCTGTGATAAATCTGCCATAATGCTATAGATGTGGAAACGTAATAGGCAGGTTGTATAGCCGTATAACGATCGTGCAGCACAGCCATGAGTAAGGCTCGCAAGCTATGACCTGGGACCTGTGACTGTTCAATATGCACCCAATGTTTACCTGCATCCTCTTTCCACCATCCCTTTAGTTGGTTGATCCTGGACGCTAGATAATAATCATAAAGGTTCGGCAGATCCACTCCGCCACTCCTTTTGTGCCTATACATTATGCCTTTTGCTACTCTCGGTCTGGATTTATTCCAAATGAAGGAGTTCAACATCTTATTGGCTTGATTGAAAAAGGACATTGGGATGGGGATAGGGATAGTGCGAAATAAATATAGCAGCTTAGGGAGGATGTGTTGTTGAAATGCCTCAATGCGGCCTAGCCATGACAGTTCTGCTTTAGCCATACTATCTAACTCAGGTTGAAGTGAGTTTAACAGTGAAGGAAAATTTGCTTTGTATAGTTCCTGAGGGGTAGCAGTGACATTGAACCCTAGATATTGGACCTTCGAAGTTTGCCAATCTAAAGTGAATTCTCTCCTCATTTTGGTTAGGATTCCGTCCAGAATTCCTATCGGAAGAGCCTGAGATTTACTTTCATTAATTTTATAATAAGAGATGGCTCCGTAGGAGCGGATAGTCTCCATCACCGTCCTCAAGGATTCCAGGGGTTTGGTCAAAGACAAGATTATGTCATCCGCGTACAATGATATGCTATGTTGTCGATTTCCTATGTTGACCCCCTCTATCAATGTAGATTGACGAATCGCCTGCGCTAGAGGTTCCAGTGAAAGTATGAAAATTAAAGGCGATAGAGGACAGCCCTGTCTGGTGCCATTAGACAGCGCAAAGGAGTCAGATAATACTCCGTTCGCTAGTACTCGAGCAGAGGGGTCTGAGTAGAGGACTTGTATAGCCTGTATAGTAGACTCAGGAAACTCCATTTTATGGAGTACCGAGAAGACCCAATCCCAATTTACTCGGTCAAAGGCCTTCTCGGCATCCAGAGTGACCAGCACCGATGGTATCCTAGATCTATTAACAAAGTCAATTAGGTTCAGCACTCTCCTCGAATTGTCTGTGATTTGGCGTCCTTTCACAAACCCCACCTGATCAGGGGCAACCAACGAAGGGATAATGTCCGCTAACCGGGCTGCTAAAATCTTTGCATATATCTTAAGGTCAGTATTGAGTAAGGAGATGGGACGGAAATTTTGGGGAATGGAAGGATCTTTGCCGGGTTTAGGCAAGGTAACAATAACTGCCTCCAGCATTTCCTTGGGCATCTTACCCGTCGACATGGCACCAGACAGGGCTGCGTGTAGGTGAGGGAGTAGTGTATCCGAAAATGTCTTATAATAAGAATTCGGAAGCCCATCAGGACCAGGGCTTTTCTGTTTTGGCAGGCCTTTTATTATCCTAGATATTTCCTCTTGAGATATGGGACTACATAGGGATTCCTTTTGAGCTATATCTAAGGACGAGATGGTTAGTGAATTTAAGAAGCCGTCAATTGCCTCTGGAGTTGCAGGGATGAAACCTGGCTCGTCTTTCAAATTATACAATTGTGAGTAGTATGACATGAATCTATTCGCAATAGATTTAGGGTCATATAGCTTGTGTGATTTGGACACATCCCATAGATATGGGATTTTCGACTTTAGAGCCCTAGCTTTAACCCTATTCGCTAACAATTTCCCTGCCTTATTGGCCTGAGAGTAATATTTGGTTTTAGTTTTCTTTAGGGAAAGTTCATAAGAATGAAGAAAGCATTCACGTAGTTGTAATCTAAGTATTCTAAGTTTGTCAGAGAGCTCTGTCGAAGGTGTTTGTTTATTCTGCGTCTCCACAGTTTGGATCTGCGCTATTAGGTCATTTTGATGTTTTTCTCTCATTTTTTTATAATGATGCCCTAATTTTAATAAAATGCCCCTCACATAGGCCTTGTGGGCCACCCAGACAGTGGCCGGACTAGGACCAGATTCTGCATTGAATTTAAAATATTCCGCTAACGCTATTTTTACTTCAGATTGGCATTTGTTATTGGCCAGTATGAATTCGTTAGCCCTCCATAGCGGATTTGGGGGAGAAGTGTGTTCATCAGCTAACTCTAGCGAGACTGGGGCGTGGTCTGACCACGTAATTGGTCCAATGGAAGAGCTTTTGGACGCAGCTAATGAGACTCTATCTGTGAGGATTAGATCAATACGGGAGTAGGATTTATGTGCCGGCGAAAAATACGAAAAGTCTCTTTCCGATGCATGGTGGATGCGCCAAGTATCAAATAGGGAATTTTCCAACAGGGTTCGGGCAAGCGCAGCTGAACCGGTTCTCGCAGCAGCAGTGGAATCCTGCTGCGGATCCGGAACAACATTGAAATCCCCGCAGATAATCAATCTGCCTTCTCTCAAGCCTAAAACCCTCTTGAAAAGTCTGTTCAAGAACCTGATAGGTCTGATATTAGGGGCGTACACTCCCACTATCGTGTAAGTAATATTATTTATAATACAAATGTGTATAATATAACGGCCTCCCCTATCCACCACTGTTTTAATCTCTGTATGGGCCACCGAATTCCCAATAGCCAAAAGTACTCCTCTCTTCTTTCTTGGACCATGGGAATTAATCAATATCGGGAAAGCTGGGTTTTTTAGCCTTATTGCATCTGCATCTATGATATGCGTCTCCTGCGCACAGAAAATATCACACTTGGATGCGAGCGCTTCCCTCCACATCATCCGTCTCTTATATGGGCTATTCAAACCCCGAACATTAAGTGAAACCAATTTGAGCACCATTAGAACAGTCGAGGTTAGCTAAGAGGAAATAGCTCGGATGACATGGAGGGAAACACACAGCATTTCTCCACAGCATAAATGCTATACAATATGATTGACATGACGTAACAGAACATAGTATAGAAAATAAAACAAGAACAGTAGCAGAATAGACTAACTGCCCATACATTGGGGCAGAATTAAGTAGAACAAGGGTTGCTCAAAATAACCCCTTGTGAACAATGCGGGGAAAAAACAGTCTTGCCTACCACCAGGAGACACTTTCAGATGAAACAAGTTCCTACTCCTGCTGGACGCTGGTAAAAACATACAGAAAATAAAACCTCTCAACGGTGCTTCTTCTGCTTTCTGCTTTGAACACGGTGCCACTCTCCCTCTTCGGATAGGTGGTGAAGCTGTTTTGCTTGTGGAACCTCCGACACTGCAATGTTCCATGCGGCTAATGCAGCTTTACCTTCTTCTATGGAACGGATGACTGTTAAAGTGCCGTTTTGCTGAACTAACAATTTCACAGGGTACCCCCACCTATATTGAATTGCGTGTGCTCGCAGCGCCATTGTGATGGGAGCAAGAAGGCGGCGCAGTTGCAGAGTGGCCACGGACAAGTCCGCGAATAATTTCACCTGCTGGTAGGGATCCGGCAGTACATCCAGCTTTCTCGCCGCCACCAGGGTGTCCTCTTTAGTTTGAAAAAAATGTATACGGGCCAGTACGTCCCTAGGTGTGTCATCCGGCAGATGTTTGGGTTTGGCGATCCTGTGGGCACGATCTATCGTAAGATCCTGATCATTGCAGTTAGGCAGTAAAAGTCTGATTAGCGCTTTGATGTAGTCTTGGAGGTCCGCAGCTTGAACCGATTCAGGTACACCACGCAGCTTCAGATTATTTCTTCGCGAACGATCCTCTAAGTCCGCGACCTTCGCTTTCAGGAAAGCTATTTCTTCCGACTGAGAATCATGCGAATCTATCAGGTTGTTATGCGAATCTGCGAATTCCCCCATCTTGTGCTCTATGTGCTGCACTCTGTTTCCTAAGTCATTGACAGAGGAGTGGATGGGCACAAGCAGCTGAGAAATGTGTGAGGTCACTGAGTGATTAAAAGCCAGAAACATGTCTTTTAGTAGCATGCTAGACGCAGGCCTATCATCCGTAGGGAAGCTGCTCAGTGCCTCTACTAAATCATTAGTGTTAGTGTTAATACCTCCATGAGGATTGTCTGCCTCGGTGTCCGGGGTTCCGGGTCCCTGGATTCTGGGTCTCTGTTTTGCTGGACTCGCGGATGGCGAACGGATCGCCGCCCGGTCGGGTAAAGCTTTCGCCCCGAGGCCCGACCTCTCTCCCGTACAGCTAGGTATGCTGCGCTCACCCGATTCAGTGTGAAGGGGAGACCTCCGAGGGCTGTGATGGAGCGAGCTGCCATCCTCCGATGTGCGAGGGGAGCCTGTACTTGCAGTTGAAAGCGGGCTTGGGGAGGCTTCCGCATGTGAGGCTTTCATGCCGGCGCCATCTTTGTCTCGGTCTTGACCGAAGAAAAATTCAAGCTTTCCTTGCTTTTTCATACTTCTTTTGCCCCTGGTCATCATTAGGGCAGGTTCCGGTACCGTGTGGCACCAAATGGTACTTTGTGAAGCACGGTATGAGGGTTGTGCTGATTTAAAACGCTATGCAGGAGCAGGAGCTCAGAGATCAAGCAGCCATTCTCCTCGGCTTCACGGCCACGCCCCCCCGTACATGGGCTATTTAGCCCTAATTCAATAGACTGAAGTGTTAGTGAAGAAGAATAGCTTAGAGACATCTAAGACATTTAAGAGGGGTAACATCAAGACTTGCCCATGCCAGGTCTGATCATTCGGGCCGCTTCATACTTCATGCTTCAGAATTCAGAGAAATTCAGAGTAACCCCCTTGCACCAAGGTGTTTGCGGCAGAAATGGACTCGTGAGGAACTTGCCCCGGTTGGAGGAGAATATGCCTCGGCAACGTAGTAGCAGAAGGGGCGTTTCATAAATCGCTCACCGGCTCCATGCCCAGAACCGGGCTAAAAGCTTCTTTGTGGTCCATGCGCCTCACAGCTAGCCCTGCAGAGCCCTCTCACAGCTCTCGACGCCTGGCGCCACGGGTCCTAGCTCGGCTCGTCCCGATCATCGGGTGAGGATGGCTTCAGGAACCGATCCGGATGCTGCTAATTGGCGCTGTAACACACGCCCAACCAAGCGCCGTCCAGGCCCACCATAGGCAGTAAGATGGCAGTAGGCCGGCCGAGGGGAACGGAGCGGCTCAAGGCAGCGGGGGGGAGGAGCCTGCAGCACGTCCTACGTCATGCTGCTGGGTCTTCAAAAACTGTGCCTGTAATCTAACTGGCCAACAGTAAATTTGTTATATATAGTGACCGCCTAATGTACCTCCAGCCACATTATTGTTCTTTTCTGTACGGTATAGGAATAATTTTTGGGGCCTATAGTCCACTGACCTGCAGTAAAATTGATATCCAATGACCATCTAATATAACTACAGCCACAAAATAATTACTTGCTCTTTTCTGTCCGGTGAATGCCTAATTTTTGGGGCCTGTAGTCCACTGGCCTACATTAAAATTTTTATCCATTGTCGACATAATGTACCTCAAGCCACATAATCACAATTTCTTTATATATATATATTTTATATCTTTTATATCAGGTGAATGCCTTATATTTAAAGACCGTACTCCTGTGGCCTAAAATAAAATCTTTCTAGGCTCCAGCTGGGCACATTTCTGCGAATTTCCATTTAAGATGCAAAAAAATGGCCCCTGATTAAAATACATATTTTTGGGGTGAATTTTTGCCATTGATCCCCCTCTGGAATGTCACTGTCCATGTTGAGGGACTATTTGTGCATTTCTTGTAAGTATTTGGTGGCTTCAAATATGACCTGAAAATGGGGCCCACCACGAACTTGCGGTTCGCGAACATTTGATTGCGTTCCGGCCGATGTTCATCCCTCACTATGTGTCAGCAGTAAGTTTGTGTTGACTTTAGTGTGTTGAGCAAGCATGCTCTGCCGAATAACAGTTCGGCTCGAGCATCGCTATGCTTGGCACATGGCGGTAATGGCCGAGTACAGCATGTGCTCAAGCGCAATGCTCGAGTCTCCTCCCCGCATGTTTTGCGGCTGCTAAGCAGCCAATAAATATGCAGATAAGTGCTGCCCTCACTGTAATGCCAGCAGCCATGTTGGCTACTGGCATTACAGTGATTGGCTGGCCGGAACCGTCATCAGGTGCTATATAGCACCCGATGATGCGTGTTTGGTTCATTCTAAGTCAGGGAGAGCTGAGCATAGGAAGGGACAGAGAGTGTAGGGAGTGTAATTGAATTCAATAGTTCTACAAAAACTTTTCAGAGACCCAAAAGTCCTTTTAAGGACTATTGTGTGTGACAGCAGCAATATCTATTTTGAGCGCATCCTGCGCAAAATACAGTGAAATAGGCCGCTGCGGACAGTTAAATTATCCATGCCACATCTCCTGTGTAAATTGTGCGCATCCCTAAAATATCAGTGACATCCTGTGCACTTTTTCAGTAGACGGTGTCCGCTACGGACAGTTATTATCAGCGCCACATCTCCTGTTTAAAGCGTGCGCATCCCTAAAATATCAGTGACATCCAGTGCAGTTTTCCCATAGACGGTGTCCGTTGCGGACAGTTAAATTATCCGCTGCACATTTTCTGTTTAAAGTGTGCACATCCCTTAAATATCAGTAATATCCAGTACACTTTTTCCGTAGACGGTGTCCCCTGCAGACAGTTAAATTATCCGTGCCATATCTCCTGTTCAAAGTGTGCGCATCCCTAAAATATCATTGACATCCAGTGCACTTTTTCCGTAGACGGTGTCCGCTGCGGACAGTTAAATTATCTGTGCCACTTCTCCTGTTTAATCCCTGTTCTTATCGTTGTTTGTGTCGGGCAGCCAGAGGAGTCTCTGGAGCATGGGTCCTACATTTTGTTGCATTAGGTCATGCACATCTGGTTGTCTCTTTGGGTCTACTGATTCTAGCCATCTGTTTAGCTGTATAGCCTGGTAATATTTTGAGACGTCCGGGAGGCCCAAACCTCCTCTAGCTTTATGTCTAACTAAGAGATTATGTGAGAGTCTAGATCTCTTTCTGTTCCATAAGAACTGTGAAAAGAGTCTCCTTATCTCCTGGAAAAATGTTTTTGGCAAGTGAATCGGGACCATTTGCATTACATACAGGATCTTGGGAAAAATATAGGCTTTAATCACATTCTTCCGACCCATCCAGGATAAGTATGGCAAATTGTATTTTTGTATCAGTCGTGAAGTGTCGCTTTTAAGGGGAGTAAAGTTACATCTATATAAATCCTCCAGGTTTCCAAGATATTTTAAAGGGCCTTTGGTCCAGTGAAAAGGAAGGTGGGACTGAAGGGAAGTTGCTCGTGCTTCAGAAAATGAGATGTTTAATATTTCGGACTTAGAATGGTTGACCTTGAAGTCTGAAATTTGGCTAAAAATCTCAATCTTTTTGGTTAAGAGATCTAGTCCTGTCTCAGGGTTAGTCACCAGAAATAAAAGATCATCTGCGAAAGCAGTACATTTCAAGTCCGCTTTACCATGACTAACTCCGTTAATCCCAGGGGCCTGTCTGACTAACTGGATAAGCGTTTCTACAACCAAGATGAATAGGGAGGGGGACAATGGGCATCCCTGCCTAGTGCCGTTTGAGATCTCAAAGGTTGGAGACAGCGTGCCATTGACCTTCAGCCTGGCATGGGGTTGCGGATAGAGAGTGAATATTGAGTGTATGAAAGGTTCTGGTATGGCAAATTTTTCTAGCGTCATTTCCATGAAGTTACAGTTGACTCTGTCAAATGCCTTTTCCGCATCTATGCTTAACAGAGTCAACGGGAACCTTTTTGTTTTAGCTGCATGGATTGCATGGAAGATTCTATGGGCGTTGTCTTTCCTTTCTCTACCCTGGATGAATCCTGACTGTTCTGGGCCTATTAGGCAGGGAAGTAGCTTGCCTAGTGTGGTTGCTAGGATTTTGGCCCAAATCTTTAGGTCCAGATTCAAGAGGGAAATCGGCCTGTAGCTTCCGCAGTTCTGGGGGTCTTTGCCTTCTTTATGCATGAGGGTGACATAAGATTCTTGTGTCTGCCTGGGCAGCTGGCCTCCTTGTAAAAGCGTGTTGCATATGTCAGTGAGTCTGGGTGATAAGATGTCTTGGAAAGTCTTATAGTAGAGAAGAAGCAGACCGTCTGGTCCTGGACTCTTTCCTGGTGGGAAACTACTCACAATGGAGTTCACTTCCTCTAGTGTGATTGGGGTAGTCAGGGAGTCTAGGTCAGCTGTGCGTACTACCGGGAGCTTTAGTGAGTTCAGAAAGTTTCTGATACGTGTCCTCCTAGTTTCATTGTGGTTTAGGGGTTTATCTTTATTTAGGTTATAGAGGTCTTCATAGAATTTTTGAAAGGCCTCAACTATTTCAGGAGTTTCCTGAGTTACGGTTCCACCTGCCTTCCTTATTTTGGGAATGTGTGACAAATTTTTAGTCTTTTTTAAGATCGCTGTCATCATTTTACCTCCCTTATCACCATGTGCGTACACTTTGTGCTGAAAGTGTAGCCACTGCTTCCTCACTCTCTGGGCTAACAGTTTTTTAAGCTGGATTCTGAGCTCCACAAGTTCATCCTGATTTTTTTTACATGTAGATAATTTGTTTAGCTTTTCAATCTTAGATATCTGGTCTAGTATGGAGTCTAGGGCCTTCTGCTGCTCTTTTTTGACCCTCGTCCCAATAGAAATGAAGCAGCCCCTAATGTATGCCTTATGGGCTTCCCATTCTATAGGAGAGGTGCTGTGTGCGGTGGAATTGGTCTCGAAATACAGTTCCAGTTGAGCTCTGACCTGTTCAATGTGTAGTCTGTTGTTCAACAGGGATTCGTTAAGTTTCCAGTTCCACTCTCTTCTCGGTAGGGAGGCGAGGGCGAGGGTCACGTGGCAGGGAGCATGGTCGGAGATGGTGATGCTCCCAATCTCGGCTGCGCTGGAGACGGGCAAAAGAGAAGGAGAAATTAGGATGTGATCAAGTCTCTGATAGGAACCATGCGGAATAGAGAAGAAAGAATAGTCTTTAACAGAGGGGTTGCTAGTTCTCCATACATCAATCAGTTGCAAGTTCTGTAGTTTTTTATGTAGCCTGCTAATGTGTTTCTGAGCGATGTGTGACTTGGCGGTAGAGGAATCAAGTTCCGGGTTCAGGACCAGATTAAGGTCAGCGCCCAGAATCACCTGGCCCTCTGCAAAATGCTTGATGGTTTCCAATGCTTTGAGAAGCCATTGGACAGTATCCTTGTTAGGTGCGTATAGGTTAGCTAAGGTATATTTCCGCGAAGCAATCTCCCCTTTCAGGATCAGAAGTCTACCCTCTTCATCCTTGTGTTGCTGGTGTAGTGTAAAATGTATAGAATGATGGATGGCAATAGAGACTCCCTTGGAAGCTGAAGTAGGGTGGGCGCTGTGAAACCATTGGTCAAATACACGCGTTGGAAAATTAGGTATTTTTTTCTGTCGTAGGTGTGTCTCTTGTAGAAAGACTATGTGTGCTCCCATTTTCTTTATAGCTAGCAGCACCTGACCTCTCTTTTGAGGTGAGTTGAGGCCTTTTACGTTAAATGTTGTTATTTTCACTTCCGCCATTATCTCTTAGGTGACAGACCTCTAGTTATCTTTACTAATGCAGTTAATTTGCGGGCGTTAACGATGTAGGGTGGGGGGAGGGATAGAAGGGGGTAGAGTAGGACTAAGGCCCCTTTCACACGGGCGAGTTTTCCGTGCGGGTGCGATCCGTGCGGCGAACGTATGGCACCCGCACTAAATCCTGACCCATTCATTTCTATGGGGCTGTGCACATGAGCGTTGTTTTTAACGCATCACTTGTGCGTTCAGTTGAAATCGCAGCATGCTCTATATTGTCCGATTTCGACGTGACGCAGGCCCCATAGAAATGAATGGGGTGTGTGAAAATCGGATGGCATCCGCAAGCAAGTACGGATGCCGTGCGATTTGCACGCACGGTTGCTAGGAGACGATCGGGATGGAGACCCGATCATTATTATTTTCCCTTATAACATGGTTATAAGGAAAAATAATAGCATTCTGAATTCAGAATGCATAGTAAACCAGCGCTAGAGGGGTTAAAAAAAAATAAAAAAAAAGTTAACTCACCTTAGTCCACTTGATCACAAAGCCCGGCATCTCCTTGTGTCTCCTCTGCGCTGAGCGGCTGAACAGGACCTGGGGTGAGCTGCTCCATTAAATATCGGTTCAAGGACCTTCGATGACATCACTCCGGTCATCACATGGTCTTTTACCATGGTGAATCACCATGGTAAAAGATCATGTGACGTACCATGTGATGACCGGAGTGACGTCATCGAAGGTCCTTAACCTGTATTTAATGGAGCAGCTCACCCCAGGTCCTGTTCAGCCGCTCAGCGCAGAGGAGACACAAGGAGATGCCGGGCTTCGTGATCAAGTGGACTAAGGTGAGTTAAAAATTATTATTTTTTAACCCCTCTAGCGCTGGTTTACTATGCATTCTGTATTCAGAATGCTATTATTTTCCCTTATAACCATGTTATAAGGGAAAATAATACAATCTTCAGAACATCAATCCCAAGCCCGAACTTCTATGAAGAAGTTCGGGTTTGGGTACCAAACATGCACGATTTTTCTCACGCGAGTGCACCGCATGACAATGTTTTGCACTCGCACGGGAAAATCGTGCATTTTCCCGCAACGCACCCGGCTCTTATCCGGGCAAAAAAAATGACGCCCGTGTGAAAGAGGCCTAAGCAGACAGAAGGAAAAGAGAAAGGAAAAGAAATTATATAAAAATGCAAGTAATAAACAGTACAACTGAATCTAGTGAATGGGAGACGAGAGGAAGTAAGAGGTTGGACTTACCCCTCGCACTCCAAGCCTGCAAACCAGGCTATATTTTACAAACTGGTTGGTGATCCCACTAAACTGAGCAAGCTTTCCCTGCTCCTAGGGGTGGAGAAACATTTTTTCCAAAATCTGTAACTTGCTAATGGGTCCAAAGCTTACATGAGGCAGGCAGAGGTGTATATCGCTGTGTATTCATTTCGTCATCAGCATGTTGGGGTTATATTAGCGTTTTTTTTTTTTTTTGGGCCTTAATGCAGAGACAAGGGGGTATGGGGAAGAGAGGTGGGAAGGAAGGAAAAAGGGGGGAGGTGAGGCAAATGGAGAGGGGGGGGAAGAGGGGGGGAGGAGGGAAATGTATTAGTGATTATACTTCTAGGAAGCATTAGAGCGCCTCACTATAAAGGGGTGATGACAATATGAGCATTTTGTTATTTATCTATTCGCATACAGCATAGATATACAGTGGGATCTAGAGTAGACGCGCAAGCCACATTTTTGGAATAAACAACAGAGTCCTAATGACTCATACACTGACATGAAGTGTTAGGTAACAAGTGGTTAAAACAAAAGAGAATAACTCAGAGTTCAAACCCTGCAAGAGGTATTAGCTCTCTGAAGGCCTGCGATCAGATATTTCTCTCCGACCGTCCTTCATAGGATGTGAGCTGCGATCTCAAGTTCCTCTTTCAGGTCGGTGGGGAACGCATCTCGGCCGCCGCTCTGTTCGTCTTGGACTTCTGTTTCTGGATCTTCCTCCAGGGTTCCATCTGCGGGAGGCTCGGTAAGTCTGTAGATGGTGCTAACGGCATCCATGAGGCGACTTCCACTGGGCGAATACCGATGGCTTCCCAGGCTCTTTCCAGGTCGTCTGGGGTGTGGATCGGGATGCGTTTTCCATTTTTTATAATCGCAATTCCGAATGGGTACAGCCAAACATATGGAATCTTATGCGCTCTCAATTCATCCAGGAGTGGCTTCATTGTGCTCCTCTTTGCGAGCGTGGTAGGCGCAATGTCTTGGTATAGGGCTATGTCAGCTCCACCGTAGACTATTTGCCGTTTTTCTCTGGCGGCCGCCATTATGCGAGCGGTATCCACAAATGATAACAGGCCACAGATGACGTCTCTGGGCCTTTCAGTCGGCTTTGGGGCAGGTCTCAGTGCCCTATGAATCCGCTTAATTATTATCGTACCAACAGACTCTTCGCCCAAAAGATCGGCAAATATTTCCAGGGCAACTTTGCGCAGGGATTCAGCGGCCCAAGATTCGGGTAGCCCCTTAATGCGAACATTTCGCCTCCTGCTTCTATTTTCTTGATCTTCGAGCATTAACATTGCTCTATTAATCTATGCGGTATGGAAGTCCAGATATTCCGCTACTCCTGTGGAGTGTGACACTATCTCCTGTGTTGCGGTTTCAAGAGATTCCACTCTATGCCCCATTTGTGTTATCTCCGATTTGATGTCGGACAGTTCATTTAGCACTGGCTTTATTGCTTTTTCCAGTGCCTGCCCCAGTACCTTTGTAAGAAAGGACTTCGAAACTGGTGAGGGGTCACGGGATTCCACTGCTTCTCCTTGAGAGCTGGCTGCATCGGAGTCTTCGCCATCTTCGGCACATGCTGCTGCCGCCGCCATCTTAGGTCCCGCGCCTGGAGAGATGAGGGCTTTCTTTTTGAGAAATCTCTGCATGGCTTGTTGGCTCTTTTGGGTTCTCGGGGTGTCAGGTGTGTCAGCACCCCTATCTCTTCCATATTTGACCATTTTGAAGTGGGTCACTGCTGTATTAATGGTTTGAATCGCTTGAGTGCGGAGGAGCCGAGGTCTCACACAGCCATCTGCAGTCACGGCTAGGCTCCGCCCCCCAAATTCAAGTTTAATATCTACAGCTTTCATATTCTGTTACCAAAAAAACACCTTTTTGGCAATCTACAACATCTGGATTAGTCAGTGTGCAATTTAAGCTAGAAATACACCCATCATTTTCTGGGGTTTTAAAAACACACTTTTTTTTGCCATAAAACAGTATTTTCCTGATCTGCAAGTGTTAAATTCAAGTTTAATATATACAGCTTTCATATTCTGTTACCAAAAAAACACTTTTGTGGCAATCTACAACATCTGGATTAGTTAGTGTGCAATTTAGGCTAGAAATACACCCATCATTTTCTGTGGTTTTAAAAACATACTTTTTTTTGCCAAAAAACTGTTTTTTCCTGATCTGCAAGTCTTAAATTCTAGTTTAATATATTGTCACGGCCACGGTTTTGGCCTTGACTCCTTGGGAGCCGCATACTGTTGCCCGCGGTTTGGGTTGTTGTTTCAACCGCAGCTTGAGGCATGATGTTACTTGTCTCAGGTGCGGTTGCCACGGACAACAGGTGTGTGTGCTGTCCCTTTGGAGTCTGTGTGCGTGTATGGATGCACCGATGTTTGTCTGTGTGCACTCTGTGTATTGTGTGGTGTGCACTGACACCTTTCCTGCACTGTGGTTGCCCGTGGCAACGTTTGGTGATGTGTACATGTGGTGGCAGTGTCCCGGCATTTGGGCTGACTCCCAGGACACGGTTGCCACCCATGTCGTTGCCAGCGGTAACAACCACAGTGTGTTTGTTGTGTTTGGACACGGTTCCTTTAAGTTGGTGTTTTCCCTTTCCTGTGGTGTTGGAAGGGTTAACTCTCTTCCCAGTGTGTGTGATGTCACTGGGTGTGTCTGACCGGTGGGTGTGGCCACTTAGGCCTATATAGCTTCTGTCTTTGGCATGGCTCAGGAGGTTGCTTCAGTCATGCTTTGCTGTAGCAGCCTCCTGTGATTTCTATCTCCTTGTAAGGGCCACCCTTCCAGTCATATGTTATTATTGCGTGATTTGTTGTTGATGTCCTGTGTATTTGCTTTTTGTGCAGCTATGGATGTCCTGGTTCCTGTGTGTCTTCATGTGTGTGCTGTTTACCTTTGGTTGTGTGGACAGCGTTTGCACGGGTTCCAGTCAGCTAGGCTGAGACAGGTATGTGTGGAACTGTTAGGGTTCACCTGTCTTATTCGTAGTCCTGTTTATGTACCACCATCTTCATGCTGCTTGGCCAGTGAGACTCCTGCTCCTCCGTTCCTAGGAGGAGTGGGTTGTCTTACCCTGCTCCTTAGCCCAGGGACCGGACGGAGGGTAAGTCAGGGCTCCGAGGTTCCTGCGCATGGGTCCTCCTACCATCAAGGTCGGCCCATGCAGGTAGGAGACAGGGTCAGCGTTAGGGACGTAACAGGAGGTGACCTGCTCCCTAATTCTGCGTTCCTGGCGAGTAGCGACTGGACATCTTCCGTCATCGCACGGCTGAGGATTTCCCCCATCCTCACCTGTGACATATATACAGCTTTCATATTCTGTTACAAAAAAAACCCCACATTTTTGGCAATCTACAACATCTGGATTAGTCAGTGTGCAATTTAAGCTAGAAATACACCCACCATTTTCTGGGGTTTTAAAAACACACTTTTTTGACAAAAAACACTATTTTCAGGCCTTGCAGCATCAGCACGTGTGAAATTACAGCCCTATTTACTGCTGTCAAATTCAGTTGTTAAACACTCATTTGGGCAAAAAAAAATTAGTTGGCAGCCTTTGATGCATATGTCATTGTTAGATACACCCTTAATACATTTGGGTTAGATTCAGATATTTGAAATACCGCCATTTTGTGCACCAATATTGAATTTAGGTCTACACTGGTTCAGGCCGTGTGAGATACACTCTCTACATACAGGGGTTTGATTCAGGCATTTGAAATACAGCCATTTGACATACAGCCATTTTGGGCAAAGCAATCTTTAATTTAGGCCTACACTGGTACAGGCCCTGTGAGATACCCCCTCTACATACAGGAACTTGATTCAGGCATTTGAAATACAGCCATTTTGGGCAAAGAAATATTTAATTCAGGCCTACACAGATTCAGACCGTGTGAGATACACCCTCTACATACAGGGGTTTGATTCAGGCATTTGAAATACAGCCATTTTGGGCAAATAAATATTTATTTCAGGCCTATACTGGTTCAGGCCCTGTGAGATACACCCTCTACATATAGGAGTTTGATGCAGGCATTTGAAATACAGCTATTTTGGCCAAAGAAATATTTAATTCAGGCCTATACTGGTTCAGGCCCTGTGAGATACACCCTCTACATACAGGGGTTTGTTTCAGGCATTTGAAATACAACCATTTGAAATACAGCCATTTTGGGCAAAGAAATATTTAATGTAGGCCTATACTGATTCAGGTCGTGTGAGATACACCCTTTACATACTGTCGTTCTATTCTACTATTAATTAAACACCCATTTAGGGCAAGATCCTAAATTCGAGAAATATGAGGAGAGCGTCAAATAAGGGACGTGGCCCAGGTCGTGGTGCTGCTGGTGGAGCTCCTGTTGCAGAGAGAGGACGTGGTCGATCTTTGCCAGCTACACACACAAGTGAAACCCCTTTCTCAGGTGCGAGTAGGCGACAGAACCTGCAGCGGTATTTGGTTGGGCCTAATGCTGCTCTACGAATGGTGAAGCCTGAACAAGTACAGGCGATAGTAGATTGGGTTGCTGACAGTGGATCCAGTTCATTCACAATGTCTCCCACCCAGTCTCCTGCTGAAAGACCACAGTTGGCACCTGCAGCTGAAGTCCATCAGTCTTTCACCTCACCCCCTTGCAAATCAGCCAAGCAGTATGAGCACCAAGTCATGCAGCAGTTTCTTCTGCTTTTTGATGACTCTGTTAGCAGGGTTTCCCAGGGCCATCCACCTAGCCCTGCCCCAGAAGTGGAATAGATTGAGTGCACCGATGCCCAACCACTTATCTTTCAAGTTGAGTACATGGGAGGACCATCACAGCACGTCTCGGATGATGACGAAACACAGGTGCCAACTGCCGGGGCTTTCAAAAGTGTGCAGACCAACAAGGAAGGCAGGGGTGAAGACTGGGTGGAAGATAATGTAGAGGACGATGAGGTCCTCGACCCCACATGGAATCAAGGTCATGCGAGTGACCTATGTAGTTCGGAGAAAGAGGCGGTGGTCGCACAGAGCCACCAGCACAGCAGAAGAGGGAGCAGGGTGCAATAGCGGAGCGGCTGTCCTCTAGACAGTATGCCTGCTACTGCCCACTGCAGCAAGGGACCGAGCACACCAAAGCCAGCTCCAATCAGTTCCCTGGCGTGGCAGTTCTTCAGACAATGTGCTGATGACAAGACACGAGTGGTTTGCACGCTGTGCAATCAGAGCCTGAAGCGAGGCTTTAACGTTCTCAACCTGAGCACAACCTGCATGACCAGGCATTTAAGTGCAAAGCACGAGCTGCAGTGGAGTAGACACCTCAAAAACCAAGAAAGGTCTCTGGCTCCTCCTGCTTCCTCTTCTGCCTCTTCATCCACCTCTGGAGTGACAGTGCCACCTGCCACCCCATAAACAGAGGATCTGCCAGCAACACCAACACCTGGGTCACCAAGCATCTCCACAATGTCCCAAGGAAGCGTTCAGCTCTCCATCTCCTAAACACTGGAGAGGAAGTACCCCCCCTACCCACCCGCGATCCATTGCCCTAAATGCCAGCATTTCTAAATTACTGGCCTTTGAAATGCTGTCATTCCGTCTGGTGGAGACGGATAGTTTTAAAGGCCTTATGGCGGTGGCTGTCCCATAGTACGTCGTGCCAAGCCACCACTACTTTTCAAGGTGAGCCATCCCTTCCCTGCACAACCAAGTAGGGGACAAAATCAGGTGTGCACTGCACAACGCCATCTGTGGCAAGGTGCACCTCACTACGGATACTTGGACCAGTAAGCACGGTCAGGGCCGTTATATCTCCATAACAGCACACTGGGTAAATGCAGCTGGGCCTGAGGCGGATAGCAGTTTGGGGCATGTCCTTCCACCACTGAGGATTGCAGGGCGCTTCAGTTTGCCTCCGGTTGCTTCCTCCTCCTACTCTGCTTCCTTATCCTCTACCAGCTCCTCATCCGGTCAGCGTAACACCTTCACGACCAACTTCAGCACAGCCAGGGGTTCAGGACAGCAGGTAGTTTTAAAACTTATCTGTTTGGGGGACAAACCCCACACCGCGCAGGAGCTGTGGAAGAGCCTTGAACAACAGACCGATGAGTGATTTGTGCCAGTGAGCCTCAAGCCCGGCCTGGTGGTGTGCGATAATGGGCAAAATCTCGTAGTAGCTCTGGGACTAACCGGTTTGACGCACATCCCTTGCCTGGCGCATGTGCTGAATTTGGTGGTGCAGAGATTACTTAAAAATGACCCCGATATGTCAGAGCTGCTGCATAAAGTGCGGGCCATCTGTGCGCGCTTTCTGTGTTCTCACTCTGCTGCTGCTCGCCTGTCAGCGCTGCAGCGTAACTTCGGCCTTCCCGCTCCCCGCCTCATATGCGACCTGCCCACAAGGTGGAACACCACCTTGCACTTGCTGGCCAGACTGTGCGAGCAGCAACAGGCGATAGTGGAGCTGCAGCACGCATGGGTGAGTCGCTCGGCGGAACAGCACCACTTTACCACCAGTGACTGGGTCTCCATGCGAGACCTGTGTTCCTTGTTGCGCTGTTTCGAGTACTCCACCAACATGGCCAGTGCTGATAACGCCGTTCTCAGCGTTACTATCCCACTTCTATGCCTCCTTGAAAAAACGCTCCTGGCGATGATGGAAGAGGATGTGGCACAGGAGGAGGAGGAGGAAAAGCGATCATTTTGTAGGGTTTCTGGCCAGTCATTTCCAAGTGGCTCCGAAAATGGGTTCCTGCACCCACAAACCCAAGGTACACAATTGTCCAGCCAGGGCACAGTTCTGGAGAATGAGGAGGTGGAGGATGAGGAGGAGATGGAGGAGGAGGAACCATGTTCACAGCAGGGTGGCACCCAGACCAGCTCATGGCCATCACTGGTGCGTGGATGGAGGGATACAGAGGACACAGACGATGCACCTCCCACAGAGGACAGCTTTTTATTGCCTCTGGGCAGCCTGGTACACATGAGCGATTACATGCTGCAGTGTCTCCGCAATGACCGCCGAGTTGCCCACATTCTAACTTGTGCTAATTCCTGGGTGCTGGATCCCCGTTACAAGGACAACATATCGTCCTTAATACCCTCACTGGAGCGTGATCGTAAGATGCGCGAGTACATTCGCACGCTGGTAGATGCGCTGCTGGTGGCATTCCCACCTGACAGCGGGGGCACAGTTGAAGTACAAGGCATAGGACGAGGAAGAGGTCGCCAACGCAGCTGGAGCACCGCCAGCACCTCAGAAGGCAGGGTTAGTAAGGCCAAAATGTGGAAAAGCTTTGTCAGCACGCCACAACAACCAGCACCACCAGCTGATATGGAACGTCCTAGCAGGAGGCAGCATTTCACCAACATGGTGGAGCAGTATGTGTGCACACGCCTACACATACTGAATGACAGGATTGCCCCCTTCAACTTCTGGTTCATTAACATTTTCTGGTGAAATTAACCAATTTTTGGGTGTATAGTACCACTGCTATACCTAGTAGGCCGGTTAAAAAAAAATAAAAAAATTGTCAGTTACATTTTCAGTTGAAATTAAACATTTTTGGGGTGTGAAGTACCACTGCTATACCTAGTAGACAGGTTAAACAATAAAACAATTTGTCTGTTACATTTTACCTATTAGACTGGTTAAAACAATATAGCATTTGTCAGTTACATTTTATGGTGAAATTCACCAATTTATGGTTGTAATATACCCCTCCTCTACCTAGTTGACAGCTTAATAAATTTCAATAATTTTTCTTTTACATTTTCGGGTGACAATAAACAATTGTTTTCTGTCATAGACCCCTGCTCTACCAACTAGACAGATTATTTAATTTCTGTAATTTTTCTGTTACATTTTTGGGTTGACATTATACAATTTTAGATGTGAATAAATCCCTGCTCTGCATAGGTGACAGGGAATTTAAACAAGTTGTACCACATTTAAACTTCAATACTTTGTCCCACATTTCCGCTATACTTTTTTGGCCAACATTTGCGCCTCAATAGCTTTTCCCACAATTCCGCTTGACTCTTTTGGCCCACATTTGGGCTTCTGTAATTTGTCCCACATTTGCGCCTCAATAGCTTTTCCCACATTTCTTCTCAATCCCAAATTTTTTAAATAAAATTATCTCCCTTGAATTTGGTCTCTTTTTTTCTCACGCTCCCTCTGCTCGGCCTGGAACCCTTATTCCCCGCCACCCATAATCACCATGGTAGGCGCATAAAAGAACATCGAAAGTTGATAGAGCAGATATCAAATTAGATTGTGAACATCACGGGGACGTGCAACATGGTGGGGCAGTAAGTGTGCACACGCCTACACAAACCAACTGACAGGAGTCAGCCCCTGCAACTTCTGGGTCTCAAAACTGGGCACATGGCCTGAGCTTGCGCTTTACACCTTGGAGGTGCTGGCCTGCCCTGCAGCCGGTGTATTGTCTGAACATGTGTTTAGCACAACGGGAGGGTTATATTTCCCAATGTTGGGGCAGTATGTGTGTGCACGCCTAGACGTACTGAATGATGGGTCTTCCCCCTTCAACTTCTGGGTCTCCAAATTGGGCACATGGCCTGAGCTTGCCCTTTATGCCTTGGAGGTGCTGGCCTGCCCTGCAGCCAGTGTATTGTCTGAACGTGTGTTTAGCACGACTGGAGGGGGTTATCACAGGTATATTCCCCAATGTTTTGGGGTGTACCCTAATTTAATTATTTTTTTTTTAAATTAAAACAAAAAGCAGTGTAGGCTACCTCCTCTACCACCGCCACTTCTACCTACACCGCCACATCCACCGCCTCCTCAACCTCCTACTCCATATGGACCTGGTCCTCCTAGATCAAGATTATTTTTTATTTTTAGGTATTTTATGTTATTTAAAGTCATTTCTCTATCCACATTTGTTTGCAGAGCACTTGCCATGCTCTTAACCACATTTTGACGACATTTGCAGCCCTCTAGCCGTTTCCATGACATTTTTACAGCCATTTTAGTGCTCAAAGGTTCGGGTCCCCATTGACTTCAATGGGGGTTCGGGTTCGGGGTCAAGTTCGGGTTCCAAACTCAAACTTTTTTCCGAAGTTCGGCCGAACCCGTCGAACCCGAACATCCAGGTATCCGCTCAACTCTATTCCCTAGGGGAACTAAAAAAAAAAGATATATATATTTTTTTTTTTAAGTATACATTTTGCATATAAAAACAAATGATGAATAGAGTTAAAAAAAATTGGTATTGTTGTGTCTAGAGATGAGTGAATTTTTGTAAAATTCGATTTGGCTACTTCGACGAATTTTACAAATAAATCTGCTTTGTGATGAATTACTTCGTCATGAAACGCATCTCTTTGTAAGTAGTGGGAGAGGAGATTGTGCAGCCCCCGTCATTGTATCTCACAGATTCCACACTCATACATTATTGCGGCATTTATTATAAAATTACAAAGTGAAAAAAATAATAATAATATGATAATACCTTGATCCATTGGCCGCGACAAGCTGGGTGCCGCCATCTTGATTGAAGGTCTGGGGCGAAATCTCAAGATCTCCAATCAAGATGGCAGCAGACGGCCAGTCGCAAGCAAATGGATCAGGTAAGTATTTTATTTATTTATTTTTACACTATTTCAGGTTAAAACGATTTGCTACCTCGAAGAACGAGCAAATTCGGCTTTGCGGTGAGTTAAATTTGTCCTGAAATTTGGATCGAAGTCCATTACTAGTTGTGTCTGAAAATGTCTTAAAGGGGTTTTCCCATCTTGCAAAATCAGCCAGAGTTGCAGTTACTTCACAAATCACTTCCTGCTTTTCTGTTTCTAAAGCTGGGCTGGCTTAGGCAGCTAGAGTGAAGGCGGCCACGCCTCCTTATGACATCACACTGAGAGCTGAGTCCTGCGTGCTCGTTCATGTGAAAAGTATGACTCACCAGTCTGGCTGGCACCAGGACGTGTCTGTGAAGCTCATCTCTCCTGCTGTGGACTCCGATCACTCAGTGAGCAATGGAAAGTGATTTTAGAGACTACCATTTGGATGTCCTGAATACTAACTACACATAAAACTTTTCATATCTATTCCAAAGCCTATCTGTGCAGCAGAAACTGTAATTTACTGCAGCCCAAATGCATGTCTGCTAGTATCCATATGATTAGTTTTCTTGTCTCCTATAAAAAAAATCACTGAACAGCACAGATGCAGATTTGTTACCATTTAGAGCTGTACTACATTTCAGTAATAACGTGCATATTCAACTCAGCTACATATCAGTGTATTACCCTCCTCTTGTACTATCTCACCACCATTCTATATATGACATATATTGATAATCCCATCCACACCAATCACTGAGAATATTCCAGCGAATACCTAGCTCTGCTACATATCAGTGTTATTTCACTCCTACCCTTGTACTATCTCTCCACCATTCTATATATGACATATATTGATAATCCCAACCATACCAATCACTGAGAATGTTCCAGCGCATACCTAGCTCTGCTACATATCAGTGTTATTTCACTCCTACACCTGTACTATCTCTCCACCATTCTATATATGACATATATTGATAATCCCAACCACACCAATCACTGAGAATGTTCCAGCGCATACCTAGCTCTGCTACATATCAGTGTTATTTCACTCCTACACCTGTACTATCTCTCCACCATTCTATATATGACATATATTTATAATCCAAACAATACCAATCACCAGTGTCCATAAAATTCATATAGTTGCCCCCAGTGTCAATAAAATTCATATAGTTGCCCCCAGTGTCAATAAAATTCATATAGTTGCCCCCAGTGTCCATAAAATTCATATAGTTGCCCCCAGTGTCCATAAAATTCATATAGTTGCCCCCAGTGTCCATAAAATTCATATAGTAGCCGCCAGTGTCAATAAAATTCATATAGTTGCCCCCAGTGTCCATAAAATTCATATAGTTGCCCCCAGTGTGCATCCATTTTATATAGTTGCCCCCAGTGTCCATAAAATTCATATAGTTGCCCCCAGTGTGCATCCATTTTATATAGTTGCCTCCAGTGTCCATAAAATTCATATAGTTGCCCACCAGTGTCCATAAAATTCATATAGTTGACCCCAGTGTCTATAAAATTCATATAGTTGCCCCCCAGTGTCCATACATATAATATAGTTGCCCCCAGTCTGCATAAAATTCATATAGTTGCCCCCAGTGTCCATACATATAATATAGTTGCCCCCCAGTGTCCATACATATAATATAGTTGCCCCCAGTGTCCATACATATAATATAGTTGCCCACAGTCTGCATAAAATTCATATAGTTGCCCCCAATGTCCATACATATAATATAGTTGCCCCCAGTGTCCATACATATAATATGGTTGCCCCCAGTGTCCATACATATAATATAGTTGCCCCCAGTCTGCATAAAATTCATATAGTTGCCCCCAGTGTCCATACATATAATATAGTTGCCCCCAGTGTCCATACATATAATATAGTTGCCCCCAGTGTCCATAGATATAATATAGTTGCCCCCAGTGTCCATACATATAATATGGTTGCCCCCAGTGTCCATACATATAATATAGTTGCCCCCAGTCTGCATAAAATTCATATAGTTGCCCCCAGTGTCCATACATATAATATAGTTGCCCCCAGTGTCCATACATATAATATAGTTGCCCCCAGTGTCCATACATATAATATAGTTGCACCCCAGTGTCCATACATATAATATAGTTGCCCCCAGTGTCCATACATCTAATATAGTTGCCCCCAGTCTGCATAAAATTCATATAGTTGCCCCCAGTGTCCATACATATAATATAGTTGCCCCCAGTGTCCATACATATAATATAGTTGCCCCCAGTGTCCATACATATAATATAGTTGCCCCCCAGTGTCCATACATATAATATAGTTGCCCCCAGTGTCCATACATATAATATAGTTGCCCCCAGTTTCCATAGATATAATATAGTTTCCCCCAGTGTCCATACATATAATATAGTTGCCACCCAGTGTCCATACATATAATATAGTTGCCCCCAGTGTCCATACATATAATATAGTTGCCCCCAGTGTCCATACATATAATATAGTTGCCCCCAGTGTCCATACATATAATATAGTTGCCCCCAGTGTCCATAGATATAATATAGTTGCCCCCAGTGTCCATACATATAATATAGTTGCCCCAGGTGTACATAAAAATGACCCCATTGAATTCACTATGAACCCCCTTTATTGCCGAATATTCAATAATCGTTGGTCGATTAGTGGGCCAGTAGATATTATACTTACAGTATCCCGTTCCTCCGACATCCGTCCTCTCACTCCGCAGACTCGCCCGAACTGTTCGGATGTCCGTGCATGCGCAGCTCTATCTCAGACACACAGGATATACTGCGCATGCGCGGACGTGCGTGTTCTTGTAATAATGGAGAGGCAGGCCGAGGAATGTCTTCAGCTGTGGTGCGCAGGCGCAGCACAGCGATGCGGCCGGCCAGAAGAGGCCGTATCCATGGGAGACAAGAATAAACAAAGGAATCTGTGAGAAGCATTTATTGAACGAATGGTAACTTTTTGAAAATAACATATATAAGAAGATATGTTCAGTTGGGGTAAATGAATTAGTTGAAACATATTTAATGAAGTGGGACAACCCCTTTAACCATTAATATATAAATGTATTTATCCTGCATGATAAGTAAATAATTGGAAAAAGTCAAAATTGTGAAATCAGTTTTTTTTTTACTTTGCCTGCTAAAAAAGAAATTAAATATGAATGAAAAGTTATATGTAGCTCTACTCTGTACTCTGTACTCCCCCCAAAAAAGTTGGAATTGCACTTTTTTTTTTATTTTTTTTACAATTTCACTCCAAAAAGTATATTTTCATAGTAGCCTTAAATATAGATTAAAGGGCTTTCCATCAGACATATAGTTGGAAGTGCTAAAATAAAAAAGGACTGACAGTGTCCTGCTACAGCCAGTGGTTGGAAGCTGGTATCACATTCCCCTGGGTCAGAATGTCCCTGCTGGGTAGGGCAAAGAGTGTGGTGGGAGAACTGGCAGCATTATTATGGGAGCACTGGAGGACTTCTGAGGTGAGAATTTTTTATTTATTTTTTTTTCACAGTGCCCTCAGCACTTAAAGAGGACCTTTTACCACAAAATACAGTGCAGACGGCATGTTAAAGCACAGGAGAAGCTGGGTGGATTGATATATAGTTTTTGGGAAAGATTCATTAAAACTTACACTGGAATTTATACATTTAAATTTCAGCTTTTTCCGACACTACTTGTACACATTGGAGACGTTATCAGTGATTGATAGCATTCTCTGTGTATGTGTGGATACAGAGATTGCTGTCAGTCACTGATAGTTGTACACGGGGAAGGTGTCATCAGTGATTCATAGCATTCTCTGTGTGTGTATACTGTGTAAATGTGTACATAGAGAGGTGTCAGTCACTAATAGCGGTACACATGGGAGGTGTTATCAGTGATTCATAGTATTCTCTGTGTAAGTGTGTATGCAGAGATAGCTGTCAGTCACTGATATCTGTAAACGGGGAGGTGTTATCAGTGATTGATAGCATTCTCTGTGTCAGGCCTCTTTCACACGACCGTGTGTCCCCCGTGGGTCCGCAATACACGGGGCACCGTCCGTGTGCATTCTGCATCACGGATGCATTCACTTGAATGGGTCTGCAAATCCAGGTGCGGTGTGTAACGGAAGCACTACGGAGTGCTTCTGTGGGTCACTGATAGCTGTACACAGGGGAGGTATTATGAGTGTTTGATAGTGTTCTCTGTGTAAGTGTGTATACAGAGATAGCTGTCAGTCACTGATAACTGTACACGGGCAAGGTATTATCAGTGTTTGATAGTATTCTCTGTGTAAGTGTGTATACAGAGATAGCTGTCAGTCCCTGATAGCTGTACACAGGGGAGGTATTATCAGTGTTTGATAGTATTCTCTGTGTAAGTGTGTATACAGAGATAGCTGTCCGTCACTGATAACTGTACATGGGCGAGGAATTATCAGTGATTGATAGCATTCTTTCTGTAAGTGTGTATACATAGATAGCTGTCAGTCACTGATAGTTGTACACAGGTGTTGAGAGGTGTTATCAGTGATTGATAGTTCTCTGTGTAAGTGTGTTTACAACATAGTTTAGATGACATTCACTGATAGTTGTACTCTGGGGGAAATTTTAATTGTAGAAAAGGTAGAGGTAGACATGTTTAAATTTGCATGTTTTACTGAATCTTTTTCCACAGAACAATATATCAATTTGCTCAGTTCCTCCTGCTCTATAACATGCTGCCTGCAGCTTGCATTGCATTATTTTGGGTAAAGGTCTTTTTTCAGGCAATCATTTTTTTCTCTTTCTGCAGTAAAGCCCCTTTAATTCTTTTATGTCATATAGTGTCAACTACAGATTCAAAAGTCCATCTATAAAAGCACATTGATACATTTCATAATATGAAGAGGCTTTCATTTGAAAATAAAAGTATGATAAGACATAATGTGCAAACTAGATGGTCCAAGTTATGTGCCTATCATTTTATTACACTTGGAAAGCTCAATGGCCTCTGCAGTTTCACGAGCCACAAATCTATAGCTTTGTTATTTGAATAAATTGAAGCGTTCCATTCCATTTATCCTCTAATGTCTTATTATAAAGTCAAAAACCACAACCAAAAATAAATTAGACAATTAATTAGTAGTTCTCTGATATGACTTCTTTTGGAGTTGATAAACAACTGATATCAAATGACAGAATGAAACAGATTGCATTGCAAATTCACAAAGTGTTTGATTTAAATCTTCAGAGTGGATTTTAGAATTAACTTCTGTATTTCACTTATTTAGATAAGACCACATTCCGTTGTTTTGCCTCTAAATTGACATTTGCCAGACTTCATTTAAACACATTCGAACATTTGCAAAATAATGAAATAGAATTGTTAAAGAAATGCTGATAGTTAAAAACCAGTATAAAATATCATAATTGGAAAAAGATACAAAACAGTAAGCAAATGAAACCTTCCTTCTTAATGTACAAAAGTAAGCAATTACTGACACTTTGAAAGTATTATTCTTTTTTATAATTTCCAAAATGCAGTACGTACATCAGATAAGCACAATACATACATAACAGAGCACACAAGTCAATGAGCACGGCACGCATCAGATGAATGCTGAACATGTCAGACGAGCACAACACATACATGTCAGAAGAGCACAGAACACAAGCAATATGAGCACAGCACACACTTCAGATGAGCGCACACAACACACACACCAGTTGAGTGCAGCGTCTACATCCCTTGGTTGAACTTAAAGGACCTAGGTCTTTTTTCAAACATATCAACTATATAACTATGTAACATCAGACAAGCACAGTACATATGCCAGAAGAGAGCAGCACATACTGTAAGAAATATAGGCACAGCACACATTTCAGATGAGTGCACACACACATACATTAGGGTATGACTACCCACCGTAGTGGTGTCACTATTGTAACACGGCCATGTTGAGTTAAGCTTCCATGTGGCCGAAACACCCCCAGCGGGCTCTAATTAAACTTATGTACACTGCACTGTTCAGTGGATCTGTATTGTTAAAGGGAATCTGTCACCTGGAGGAAGGCGGGCTGGCCACTGTACAGGGGAGTTACTGGGCTCCAGAGAAGGATAATAACGCCCCTGTGGGCACCTTGGACACTCATTTGCATAACATAAAAAGTGGATTGTATCGCTAATGAAACCATGAAACAAAAAATAAAGACTACAGCAAAAAAAAAGGAATTTTATTGTATATGGCAGTAGTAACACCTTAATATGCTCAAACCAGATGACAGATTCCCTTTAAAGGCCACGCGGCACCTTCAATACTGAGCAGCCGTGAACAACACAGACCCAATGAACAGTACAGTCTTCATTAGTTTAATTAGAGCCCACTGGGGCACTTTAGCTGCACAATACTCAAACGCAGCACAGCCGTGTTACAACTGCTCCATGTGTCGTACCCCGTATAGAAGCAAACATGTCAGGTTAGTGCCACACATGACATCAGACAAGCACAACAAACACAGGTTGAGTGGAGCAAACATGTCAGATCAGCACTGCACACCCATCGCTCTATAGACAAAGGGGACACTAAGAGTAAAGCCACACACAGCGGCCATGCTACAGTTGCGATTTAGATTACTTGTGGCCAAGTACCGCACAGCTATGCAAGTCACAGTGACATCATATTAACTTATGCAAACTGCATTATTTACGGTAAGGCGACACGGTCAGGTTTTCTGATACAGTTTTGAATGCCAAAACCAGTACTTTATCTCCTATTATGATCTACTCCTGATTTTGGCTTCCAAAACTGCATCAGAAAACATGACCATGTGGCAGTGCGTTTATTCAGCCTTCATTGTTAATGGCTGCATTACTACCAGCAAAACCGCGACCCATTAGCAATGAAGACTGAATAAACAATGAGGTTCTAACTTCAAATTAATTTATATGATGATGGTGTGGCTTGTACACCCGCACAGTATTTGGCAGGAAGGTAGCCACATCCCAACCACACCAAAAGTAGAGATGGCCTTGCTGTTCGCCCGGCAGATTGATATACCGGCTTCCACAAAATAATGATTGAGGCCTGCGATATACCTGTTTCCACAAATACTGATGTTCTATAGGGACTTTGTCACAGGGTCATTTTGAAAATGACAGGCAGAGGAAGAGTCAGGCCTTTCCGCAGGGGTAGTAGAGTCGGGCAGGTACAATTGGCTAGAGTGGGAAGTTGTAGAAGGTGCGTGTGCGATTACTTCAAAGGATGCACCAGAGTTGGTTGAGTGGCTCACTCAGCCTTCTTCTTCTGCACCCTCCTCATCTTCTGTATCAACACACTCCTCTCTCTCTACTGTGTGCACCCCAAAGACACCACCACCATCACCACCACCACCGTAGCCCCTCCATTCAAGTCAGAAGAACTATTTTCCCATCTATTCCCAGACCTTACCAATGCGCAGCCATTCTTGGCATCGGATGAGGAAGAGGAGGTAGCAACGGCCACCACCCAGCAGTCTGACAACAGTACCCGGATCAGCCCAAGGAGGGTGGTCCCTGTTGTTGCTTCCTACTCCGAGATCTCTAATGTCAGTGGTGGTGAAGGTGACGATGATGATGTGTCAATCGACTTTACGTGGGTGCCCACAAGAGAGGAAGAGGAGGGGAGTTCAGAGGGAGAGACGGAGCAGCAGATAGGGAGAAAAAGGAGGAGAAGCAGGCAGAACTCGCAATGCATAGGAGGCAAAAGCAGACTGCAAATTTATCTGGAGCAAGCTATCCACCATGCATGGTCACATCTGGCATGCCCAGGACGCCAACACATGGCTCCGCAGTGTGGGCATTTTAATTTTTTTATTAAAATTTTTATTTAAAGAACATAACGTAACAAGGTACTTACATAGGTATCTTGAACGTTGAGCATGACGCTGAGGTTATACATTCTATGGTTCATTCCATACTTAAATAGACAGTAGTGACATACATAGGCATATACAGTGGTTCAGCATAGTGGTGTTCCAGTCACATGTTGTTGAGATTTCTGACATTGAAAAGTGCATCAAAGTAAATTTTTAAGTCAACCTTGCTATTAAAGATGGTGTAAGATTCTTTATACATTAGTTAGGGTGTCTATATTCGTACCATAAACGCCATTGTTTTTGGAATTTGCTATGGGTGCGGGTTTCCCAGGAGGAAATTTCTTCAAATCTATACAGTTGATCAATTTTTAATTTCCATTGTTTCAGGGGTGGGGAAGAGGTTGATAACCAATATTTAGGCACTAGAAGGTGGGCTGCAATCAGTAATTGTTTGAAAAAGAAGGGGGGAGGGGGTGGCTCAGCCTGGCCATCTAGATTGAGTAATGCTATTAAAGGGGATAACTGCACTTTAGTGTGGCAGATTTGGTTGCTTACATCAAAGATTGTTTTCCACCATTTATTAATTATGGGGCACATCCACCATATGTGGAGGAATGTTCCTTTATCTTCGAGGCATCTCCAGCATTTATCTGTTGCTGTATCAGAATACAAAGAAGTCACATCTGGCGTTTGGTACCACCTAGTTAAGATTTTGTAACCGTTCTCCAGTATACGTACACAGCGAGATGACCTATGGGGAGATAAGAGTATATCTGGTAAAGTAGACAATGGGAAGTCTAGGCTCAGATCTTTTTCCCATCGTCTGATGAACGCTGGTTTAATGAGTATAGAGGGATTATTCAGTCTTTTATATAGTTGTGATATTCGCTTCTTTGGGGGGTTAGGGTTGGTTACAAGTTGTTGGGTATGTTGGGGAATCTTTATACATATAACCAGGGATTTTTGTTTATTAATTTTAAAGTTGGATAGAAGTCCATAAGTATCCAAATAATTTTGGATTATGGGGAGCGAAATTTTCGGATTAGAGGTCATGATCATAATATCATCAGCAAAAGCTGCAATCCTGTGGTCATAACCCCCCAGCACCACTCCATGGATGTCCGGATCTGCTCTCAGTCTGATAAGAAGAGGTTCCAGAGCTAGGACGAATAGCAGAGGGGAGAGGGGGCATCCCTGTCAGGTGCCATTCTGTATGCGGAATGTATCAGTTAGGTCCCCATTAATTAAAACTGAGGCTGATGCTTGAGCATACATCGCAAAGGTAGCTTGTACAAAGGGATCAGGCAGGCCAAACCCAAATAGGATTTGCTTCAGGTAGTTCCAACTGATTCTGTCAAATGCTTTTTCCGCATCCGTACTCAAAAGGAGCAACTGTTTAGAGTGGAAGTTAGAGTGGTATATTACATTTAGGACCCTGGACGTATTGTCTCTGCCCTCTCTTCCTCTAACGAAGCCTACCTGATCCCCATGCACAAGCGAGGGGAGAAGGGTTGCAAGGCGGTTTGCTAGCATTTTTGCTAATAATTTGAGATCTATGTTGAGGAGTGAGATGGGCCTATAACTTGCACAATGTTTGGGATTTTTCCCTTCCATGGGAATCAGGGTTATGTGAGCCATCGTCATATCTCTGGAAAGCTGTTTCCCCTGTAAAGCCAGGTTACAGACCAAGAGCAGATGAGGTAGTACAATTTGTTGGTAAGTTTTATAATAGTATACTGGAAGTCCATCCGGACCTGGACTCTTGCCATGAGGAGATTGCTTTAAAGCCGTAGTCAATTCTTCCAGCGTAAACTGGGATGCCAATTTAAGTTTTTGGCTAGGTGAGATATTTGGCAATGAGATTGAATCTAGGAATGACGCTAGGAGAGCTGAGTGGGCTTCTGAGTTCAATGTTGGCGGAAGGTTGTATAATTATTCATAGAATGCACGGAATTGAGTACCTATTAATTTTGTGGAATAAAGGGGGTTACCCTGGGGGGAGTCCAATTGATGGATATAATTTGTTGATCGTCTGTTCCTTATTCTACGCATCATAAACTTAGACGCTTTGTCCCCATGTGCAAAGAATTTATGTTGCGAGTTTAGAAAATATTTGGCAGTAGAGTGTTGCATAAGGGACTTCAGTTCTGCTTTAAGGTTTGATAGTTCTATAAACTGTAACTCTGAAAGGGATTTTTTATGTGAGGATTCTAAAGTGAATATCCTGCTACTTAAGGAGTCGATCTTTTTATTCCTTTCTCTTTTTAGGAAAGCCCCGAGGCTGATGAAGTGCCCTCTGATGAAGGGTTTATGGGCATCCCAAAGGGACTGATCTGATATCTCTGGCTGTTTGTTAAGGGAGAAGTATTACTTGAGGAGCTCCAAGATCTTTTCCTTAATATTTTGGTTGTCTATCAAGGACTCATTCAAGCGCCATTTAAATTTGCTTGGGTTTGGGACAGGTGCGGAGATCGATAGAACTATATGAGCATGATCTGATAAGAGGATGGAACCTATTTTGGACCCGTAGCAGAGCTGGAGATGTTCCTTGGACACAAAGAGGTAATCCAAACGATGGTATGTTTTGTGGGGATGAGATTAGAACGTATAGTCAGTCGTGTCCGGGTTAAATGTGCGCCATACGTCCATAAGGTGTAAATTCCAAAAACCCTCCCTTATGAGACGGAAAGTCCTGAGGGACAAAGCTGATTTACGGGACGAGGAGTCAATGAGTGGGTTCTAAGTGGCATTTAGGTCACCTCCTACAACTGTCAAGCCTTCAGCAAAAGATTCTATGATGGGAAAGATTTTTGAAAACTATATATATTGTCCTATGTTAGGGGCGTATAAGTTAATTATTGTATAAGTTTGAGGGCCAATAGAGCCTTTGACTAGTAGGTATTTCCCTTCTGGATCTTGGAGGTGGGAGATGTACTGAAAAGGAACCTTCCTCTGGAATCCAATACTCACCCCCCCCCCCCCCCAGATGCAGCAGAATCACCTCCACAATGATACCATTGGGGGTAGTTGGAGAAGGATAGGTTCGGATAGTGATTAAATTTGAAGTGTGTCTCCTGGAGGAGAAGGACACTGGCCCCAGATTTGCGTAGCAATGTGAAGACCTGGCTCCTCTTAGAAGGGGAGTTAAAGCCCTTAACATTGTAAGACGCAAATGATAGATCAGCCATGTCGTCTGTTGTGAAGGGGATTACCTTGTTGAAGCCAGGCCCCCCTCCAGGAAATCCACTTTTGAATGAGTCCGTTGCGAGAAATCTGTGAAGGTGATGTAGGAGCCAGAGGAACTCTCAGCATTGTCATATGTGTAGGAATGAAGAAGACTAGTACCTTAAACAAAAAGCAAACAAGAAGATGTAACTACAAGATGAACTTTTGAGTAACAAAGCCCATTAACATGGGTCATTCTGAAAGTTAAAGTAAGTATTGCAAGGGGGGAAATGGTTTATCAACCCTATTGTGACCCTCACAGCACTTAGAGGAAGCCTCTAGCAGTGAGGCATATCGACAGACTGATAAGAAATTGTGGGGGAGGAGGGGGCATGTGACCCAGCCTCTATTTAAGCTGGAGTCACGTAGCGCCGCACGTCACTCTGCTCTGATCAGTGTAGGGAGAGGATGCAGCTGCTGCTGTTAGGGCGAGATTAGGCACTAGACAGGGATTTACTCAGCAAAAACACTTAATGAAGTGATTGATCTACAGCTGTGAATCATTCATCTTCTGCTATTCAATTGCTCACTGTTTTTAGGCTGCCCAGAGCGTTTTTCAGTCACTTTTTTCTGGGGTGATCGGCGGCCATTTTGTGTCTTGTGGTGCGCCAGCACAAGCTGCCACCAATTCCATTTAACCATCAATAGTGTGTTTTTTTTTTTTTGCTATATCCTACATAAGGGGCTTGGCTGTGCTTGCTATTTTATTGAGGGGTGAAATACAATTGCCAAAATAGCAGTACCCTAAATGTGGTGTTTCAGCTGTGGCTAGCCAAGTGTAATACTGTCTGCTGTCTGGCAAAGGATATATATTTGTTCTGGGTTGAAATACAATTCCCAACTTAGCAATTCCCTAAATCAGTGGTTTCTGCTGTATCAGGCCAACTTTAAATCTATCCATAAAAGGGTACATTAGATTGAAGGTGCGGATAGGGTCACCCTCAATAACTTCACACGCTACCGTGCATTTCCAAGTCTAATTCTGTCTGTAAACGTATACCTGTCATCCAGCGCCTAAATAATAGGCCTAAAATTTATATTCAGCTCAATCTGTCGTTACTGCTGTGCCTGTATTAGTGTAATACGGTACCTAAATAGATAGCCAGATAGTGTTAGATGCCTGTAAAAAAAGGCCTGAATTTGAATTCAATACATTGGGCCAAATAATTTTTTTCTTATTGTGGTGAACGGTAACAATGAGGAAAACATCTAGTAAGGAACGCGGACGTGGACATGGTCGTGGTGGTGTTGGGAGAGGACGTGGCCGTTCTGCCACAGCCACACGTCCTAGTGAACCAACTACCTCAGGTCCCAGTAGCCGCCAGAATTGACAGCGATATTTGGTGGGGCCCAATGCCGTTCTAAGGATGGTAAGGCCTGAGCAGGTACAGGCATTAGTCAATTGGGTGGCCGACAGTGGATCCAGCACGTTCCCATTATCTCGTACCCAGTCTTCTGCAGAAAGCGCACAGATGGCGCCTGAAAACCAAGCCCATCAGTCTGTCACATCACCCCCATGCATATCAGGGAAACTGTCTGAGCCTCAGGTTATGCAGCAGTCTCTTATGCTGTTTGAAGACTCTGCTGGCAGGGTTTCCCAAGGGCATCCACCTAGCCCTTCCCTAGCGGTGGAAGACATAGAATGCACTGACGCACAACCATTTATGTTTCCTGATGATGAGGACATGGGAATACCACCTCAACACGTCTCTGATGATGACGAAACACAGGTGCCAACTGCTGCGTCTTTCTGCAGTGTGCAGACTGAACAGGAGGTCAGGGAGGAAGACTGGGTGGAAGACGATGCAGGGTACGATGAGGTTCTAGACCCCACATGGAATGAAGGTCGTGCCACTGAAGCGTAGAAAAAGAGGGAGCAGTGGGCAAAAGCAGAACACCCGCCGCCAAGAGACTCCGCCTGCTACTGACCGCCGCCATCTGGGACCGAGCACCCCAAAGGCAGCTTCAAGGAGTTCTCTAGTATGGCACTTCTTCAAACAATGTGCTGACGACAAGACCCGAGTGGTTTGCACGCTTTGCCATCAGAGCCTGAAGAGAGGCATTAACGTTCTGAACCTTAGCACAACCTGCATGACCAGGCACCTGCAGTGGAGTAAACACCTTAAAAACAAGGAAATCACTCAGGCTCCCCCTGCTACCTCTTCTGCTGCTGCCGCCTCGGCCTCTTCCTCCGCCTCTGGAGGAACGTTGGCACCTGCCGCCCAGCAAACAGGGGATGTACCACCAACACCACCACCTCCGTCACCAAGCATCTCAACCATGTCACATGGCAGCGTTCAGCTCTCCATCTCACAAACATTTGAGAGAGAGTGTAAATTCCCACCTAGCCACCCTCGATCCCTGGCCCTGAATGCCATCATTTCTAAACTACTGGCCTATGAAATGCTGTTATTCAGGCTGGTGTACACAGACTGCTTCAAACAGCTCATGTCGCTTGCTGTCCCACAGTATGTTGTTCCCAGCCGCCACTACTTCTCCAAGAGAGCTGTGCCTTCCCTGCACAACCAAGTATCCGTTAAAATCAAGTGTTCACTGCGCAACGCCTTCTGTGGCAAGGTCCACCTAACCACAGATACGTGGACCAGTAAGCACGGCCAGGGACGCTATATCTCCCTAACTGCACACTGGGTAAATGTAGTGGAGGCTGGGCCCCAGGCGGAGAGAGCTGTTTGGCGCACGTCCTTCCGCCGCCAAGGATCGCAGGGCAACATTCTTTGCCTCCTGTTGCCTCCTCCTCCTACTCGGCTTCCTCCTCCTCTTCTTCCACCTGCTTATCCAGTCAGCCACACACCTTCACCACCAACTTCAGCACAGCCCGGGGTATACGTCAGCAGGCCATTCTGAAACTCATATGTTTGGGGGACAGGCCCACCCCGCACAGGAGTTGTGGCGGGGTATAGAACAACAGACCGACGAGTGGTTGCTGCCGGTGAGCCTCAATCTCGTTGCAGTTCTGGGACTAGCTGGTTTGACACAACTACCCTGACATGTCAGAGCTGCTGCATAAAGTGCGGGCCGTCTGTTCGCGCTTCCGGCGTTCACATCCTGCCACTGCTCGCCTGTCTGCGCTGGGCCTCCATGCGAGACCTGTGTGCCCTGTTGCGCTGTTTCGAGTACTCCACCAACAGGGACAGTGGCGATGATGCCGTTATCAGCGTTACAATACCACTTCTATGTCTCCTTGAGAAAACACTTAGGGCGATGATGGAAGAGGAGGTGGCCCAGGAGGAGGAGGAGGAGGAAGAGGGGTCATTTTTAGTACTTTCAGGCCAGTCTCTTCGAAGTGACTCAGAGGGAGTTTTTTTGCAACAACAGCAGAGGCCAGGTACAAATGTGGCCAGCCAGGGCCCACTACTGGAGGATGAGGAGGAGGTGGAGGAGGATGAGGATGAAGCATGTTCACAGCGGGGTGGCACCCAACCCAGCTCGGGCCCATCACTGGTGCGTGGCTGGGGGGAAACGCAGGACAATGACGATACGCCTCCCACAGAGGACAGCTTGTCCTTACCTCTGGGCAGCCTGGCACACATGAGCGACTACATGCTGCAGTGCCTGCGCAACGACATTTTAACGTGTGCGGACTACTGGGTTGCCACCCTGCTGGATCCCCGGTACAAAGACAATGTGCCCACCTTACTTCCTGCACTGGAGCGTGATAGGAAGATGCGCGAGTACAAGCGCACATTGGTAGACGCGCTACTGAGAGCATTCCCAAATGTCACAGGGGAACAAGTGGAAGCCCAAGGCGAAGGCAGAGAAGGAGCAAGAGGTCGCCAAGGCAGCTGTGTCACGGCCAGCTCCTCTGAGGGCAGGGTTAGCATGGCAGAGATGTGGAAAAGTTTTGTCAACCCGCCACAGCTAACTGCACCACCACCTGATACGCAACGTGTTAGCAGGAGGCAACATTTCACTAACATGTACGTGTGCACACCTCTCCACTTACTGACTGATGGTTCAGCCCCATTCAACTTCTGGGTCTCCAAATTGTCCACGTGGCCAGAGCTAGCCTTTTATGCCTTAGAGGTGCTGGCCTGCCCAGCGGCCAGCCTTTTGTCTGAACGTGTATTCAGCACGGCAGGGGGCGTCATTACAGACAAACGCAGCTGCCTGTCTACAGCCAATGTGGACAAGCTGACGTTCATAAAAATGAACCAGGCATGGATCCCACAGGACCTGTCCATCCCTTGTGCAGATTAGACATTAACTACCTCCCCTTAACCATATATTATTGTACTCCAGGGCACTTCCTCATTCAATCCTATTTTTATTTTCATTTTACCATTATATTGCGGGGCAACCCAAAGTTGACTTCAATGGGGTTCGGGTTCGGGACGAAGTTCGGGTAAGGTTCGGATCCCGAACCCGAACATTTCCGGGAAGTTCGGCCGAGCTTCTCGAACCCGAACATCCAGGTGTTCGCTCAACTCTAATCGTAAGTTATCCGGTCGTTTCTGACTTTTGAGTTGTAGCTATGAGACCAGGAACTACGGTGTCATCTGTGCGGTCTTCCGCTTGAACCTCTGGGATTTCGGAGTACTTGGTGGCTCAAAGGATGAGATCTTCGGTACCTCAGGTAAGTCCGTCAGATCCTGGTAAAGTTCCAAATTTTCGATCTCTAACGGGGCTATCTGGAGATGATCGTACACTCCGTTTAAATCGGCGAATGAAGAGACGGCGAAACGGCGCCCCTCATAGAAGAATGAGATTCCGAACGGAAGGTCCATCGGTATGGTGTCTTCTTGGCTCTGAGCCAGTCAGTCAAGGGCTTCAGGTTCCTTCTTTTCTTCAAGGTAGAGGGAGCCAAGTCTTGGTAGATGGCTATAGGGACCTCTTCATTAGTGATGAGCGGCAGGGGCAATATTCGAATTTGCAATATTTCGCTAATATTTGAGCGAATATTCACCATATATTCGAGAATTTGCAAATTCATGATCTCCAGGCATTATTTTCTTGAAATTCGCATTTAAATTTTTACATAAAAATTCGCATGAACTGGTATTTTCCCAAAAATCAAATATTCGCAATTACGAATATATTTTGCGATATTCAAAATATTCGCAAATTCTCGAAGTGCCGATATTCGCGAATAAAATTTGCAATTCGAATATTCGTAATCAACACTACTCTTCATACGCCAGGTCTGTAAGGTTCCTTGCGGCTTCTAGCAATTCTGTTTTGACCTTATAGTTAAGGAGCCTACAGATGATATCTCTGGGCGGCTCTGACGGTTTGGGTTTGGGTCTCAAGGCCCTGTGTGCCCTTTCCACGATTATCTCTGTCTGCTGGTCTGGGCCCAAGATGGAGCTGCAGATCGCTGTCACCGCCGCAGGGATGTCCGAAGCGCCACCAGATTCGGGTATTCCCCTGAAGCGCAAGTTGTTTCTGCCCCCCCTATTCTCCTGATCCTCCATGCGTTATGGAGCTCATAGAGGTAGATGCAACATTTCTGTAAAGAGGTGGCGGTTGCTGACTGGTGTTCCAGGACTGCAGTTTGGCGGGACTCCAGGGCCACAACCCTGTCTCCTATATGGCGGACATCGTGGCGAAGGGCTGTTAATTCGCTCAATATCGGCTCCATAGCCTTGCTGAGCGATTGCTTTAGGAAGCGGCAAGTAATCGGGAGAGCCGTTTTGCAGTGAGTCCTCAGTATCACCCTCTCCCTCGAATACCTCAGTGGAGCTTGCCTTGTGAGACGGAGTCGGCGCCATCTTAGTTTTTCTGGCCGCGACAGTGGCGGCAGCCTTTTGTATAAATTTGTCCATATCTCTGCTGTTATTCGGAGGTCTGAGGGCACTAGGGTTATCTCCTGCCCTGGGGGGACCAACCTTGACCATTTTCACGTCTGTCTGCTAGCGTTAGCTGGTGCTGTGCAGGATTTAATACGGAGAGCTCTCGACTATGCGGCCATCAAAGTCCGGCGCTATCTCCGCCCCCAGTGTGGGCATTTTTTAACGTGTCCGCTGCCGACAATAGTGTTGCCATCTGCAGCCTGTGCTGTCAAAGCAAAAGTTGCGGTAAGCCCAACACTCACCCAGGAACGACCGCCTTAAGAGGGCACCTGGCCTCCCATCACCGATCTCAGTAGGGGCAACACGGTCAGAACCCACAAAGCCACACTCCCGGCGCTCCACATCCTGCCTCTTCTCCTTCTCCTCTCTCCTCCCATTTGCTCTCCACTCCACCTTCCACGGTGCCATAGTCGCATTTATCTGGCAAAAGGTGGGCTTTCGTGGCCCAAATGTTTGAACGTAAAAAGTTGATGACGCCGGATAACCCTCTTGCCCAATGGCTTACCACCGGTTTGTCGGAACTGCTAGCCCGCCAACTACTGACATATAAACTGGTAGACTTGGAGGCCTTTAGAAAATTTTTGGCCACTGGCACACCGCAATGGAAGGTACCCGGAAGGTCCCCTGTCAGAATGCAGTATTTCCAGGCCTTGCTGCATTCTGCTGTTGATGGCGCTGGCAGAGGAATTTCCACCCATAGAAAACCAATCCTACAGCACATGCAAGAAGAGGGCGGTTTGAAGATGTGTTGGTCACTTCAGATATGAGATTATTCTTGCAGCCAACCCATCGACAGCCGCCCTATGGATCCAGCTTCAGGGAACGCCTAGGCCGACAGGTGTCTGACTACTTCAGGTGTGGACGCTCTGAGAAGTGAGGAACCCCTGAACTACTGGGTGTGTAGGCTTTACCTATGGCAATAGCTGGTACAATTTGCCATGCAACTCTTGGCTTGCCCCTTGTCGAGTGTCCTGTCCGAAAGGACGTTCAGCGCAGTAGGGGGGATCGTGAACGATAAAACAAAAAAAGGGGGTGGTGTCAGCACATCCCAATGCGTAGGTGCACGTTGCTATGGCTGAAAATACATATAGAACACATAGTGCAACAGCACTCTACAAACTAAATAAAGTACAAAGGTATATTGTATTGCCAATGCTATGCTAATAAATTGGAGATACTTAGCAAATACATTTTGTACAAAATTATTTTAGACCGTCTGCTGCATGCCAAGGCAATCTCTTTAAGACAGGTCCTAACACTAAACCTCACCTGTTGGGTGCCATAACAGCGACCATGAAATTCATGAATTGTAGGTCCCACAAGCATGCTGGGCCCCTTTTGGTTTATATCTCTATGGTGCCAAAATGGCCTCCAATTAATCCAGGGACTACAAATACCAGCATGCATGCTGAGCCAACTATGTACTCGTGCTAATTGAAATCAGCCCATGACGCAAAACAGGATCGTGAACGATAAGTGCACTCGCCTAGCTCACGACAATGTGGACTACCTCACATTTCTAAAAATGATTAAGGCATGGATCTCAGAGGAATTCAACACATGTGACAACCACATTTAATTGAATATCCTTATCCCATTACCTAGAACAAAGAATGGTCCCTGTCTTATGTAAATACAGCAGCATAAAAGGCCTTTTGTTTCCGGTGAATGCCTAATGTTTTGGGCCACGGAGGAGTTCAACACCTGTGTGACGACCACGTGCCTTCGAAGAGGGGGGATTTAGTTAGCCATGTTTTTAATCCAATTTTATATTTTTAGTTCTTTTAAACAGATATATTTGACATGTATTTGTACTGGCCTGCAGTAAAATTGATATCCAATGACCGTCTAATATACCTCCAGCCACATAATCACTTGATGTTTTCTGTCCAGTGAAGGAATAATTTTTGGGGCCTGTACTCCACTGGCCTGCAGTAAAATTGATATCAATTTGCCGTCTAATTTAACTCCAGCCACATAATCATTTGATCTTTTCTGTACGGGAAATGCATAATTTTTGGGGCCTGTAATGTAACTGGCCAACAGTAAAATTGTTATACGATGACCAACTAATGTACCTACAGACACATTATCTATCGTTCTTTTCTGTCCGTTGAATGAGTAATTATTGGGGCCTATATTCCACTGGCCTGCAGTAAAATTAATATCCATTGACCGTCTAATATACCTCAAGCCACATAATCACTTGATCTTTTCTGTACAGTGAATAAATTATTTTTGGGGCCTATAATCTAACTGGTCAACAGTAAAATTGTTATACGGTGACTGCCTAATGTACCTCCAGCCACATTATCAATTGTTCTTTTCTAGATTTTAGGAAATCCCCCTGCGCTACTGTTGTCTAGGTTCGTCGACCTACCTGAAAGGAAGGTCCGCTGCTCGGTAATCTGTTAAGTTCCTGTTGTCCCCCTTAATTAGAATGATATATATTACACACGTATATTGCCCGTATGGGTGATATGAGAAACCGGCGCTGGGTGACAAACTTAAAAGGCTCTCCCAATAGAGCTTAAATGCTTAATTAATTCTCTCTTTTTTGTTGTGGGGTCTGTGATCTAAAAGGTATGCTAGGATTACCCTGTCAGTTTCCTATATATATAATAAAATGTATATAGGTGGTATGTTTAAATGTTGTTGAAAGTGTACATAGAGAGTCGAAGCATACACTGATGTTATTCTGTACGGTCCGTTACCTGCTTGAGGTCTTCTATGGACTTGGTAGTTGCCGTTCTTATCTCCTGCTGTTAAGTAATCCTCTCTGTTCACGTGCTGTAGAGAGTGTCCTCTTCGTTCACCTCCTAACACCAGCGCTGCTCCGGCCGGAAGCACGCGCAGTGCGGGGGAACCTGTGATACAGTTGCCCGGGAAACCACTACTGGTGAGGTCACCGTGAAAGATACCGAAGCCTCCGTAGGTCAAAAAGCATCCGGCTCGTTATAGAGCCTGCCGGGCTCCTTCATCACCTAGCGCCAGTTTCTCATATCACCCATACGGGCGATATACGTGTGTATAATTGTTCTTTTCTGTACATTGAATTAATAATTTTTGGGGCCTGTAGTCCACTGGCTTGCAGAAAAAATGTAAATCCATTGACCGTCTAATATACCTCCAGCCACATAATCATTTGATGTTTTCTGTACAGTGAATGCATAATTTTTGGGGCCTGTACTCCACTGGCCTGAATTAAAATTGATATCCAATGACTGTCTAATATACCTCCAGTCACATAATCACTTGATGTTTTCTGTCCACTGAATTCCTTAATTTATTCTAGGCTCCAGCAGGGCACATTTTTGACAGTTTCCCTTTAAGACGCATAAAAATGGACCCTGATTAAAATACATATTTTTTGTGTGAATTTTTGCCATTGATCCCCCTCTGATATGTCACTGTCCATGTTGTGGGATGATTTGTGCACTTCTAGTAAGTATTTGGTGGCTGCAAATATGACCTGAAGGTTTTTCAGGTTTGTCTGCCATTAAAGTGAATGGGGCACACCGCGTACTTGCGGTTCACGAACATTTGATCTCGTTTGTGCGATCGCGTTCGCGAATCGTCCCGGACGATGTTCATCCATCACTACAGATGTAACAATGCCTGGCCGAGCAGATCAGCTTAAAAACTTGCACAGTAATGACATTGCTTTATTTGACTCAAACTGTGGCTTTATTTCACATATGTGGCAAAGTTTGGGGCAGAAACAGACAACAGAAGTAATAATGAAAAAAAACAAAAAAAGGGAGAGACTAGAGAGAAAAAAATATAAATCCTAGGAGACCTCATAGTGTCATACACAAATATGCAAGCCATTTGAAGCACTTCAGTTCAAGTAGAATTGATTTCAGAACCAAATCGAATTGGTCAACTGAATCGAACCGCTATGGAATATTGAGCCAGTCTTATATGTCTGCGTGTAATGGCAACACCCAAACAACTGATAGAGTCCATGATTGTCTCTGTATAACAACTTCTCTGTTGTAGAAAATAATGTCTATACTTGCTCCGAAACTGTCTTACTACACAAGGTAACATCACATCCAGAATTGTCCTCCTCTGGCCAATCTAGCAACTGATTAAAGTTGTATTGGCTGAGCTGCTGAACCAGATAGAGAGGACTTGAGTATCAAATGTGAGACCTGTTTTTGTAAACTGTCCATAAAGTTACCAACAATTGCCTTTCCTGTATCTATGGTCAGCAAAGTTATGCTTAGTATACATCAGGAGGTTCTGTTACTCGATATTCTATAAAATTTGCAAGAATAAAAATGACAGCATACTGCCCTATTTTTTTTTTACTAAAATGAAGCTCGCAATGACAGAACCTATTATCAGTTATTGGAGTCAATCATCTCAGAGTTAACTCCTTCAACACCGGGCCTGTTTTCACCTTCCTGCCCAGGTCATTTTTTGCAAATCTGAGATGTGTCACTTCATGTGGTAATGGCTTTGGAACACTTTTATTTATCCAAGCCATTCAGAGATTGCTTTCTCGTGACACATTGTACTTCATGATGTTCATAAACTTGAGTCAATATATTTCACCTTTTTTGTGAAAAAATCCCAAATTTACCAAAAAATTTTATTTCTCTACTTTTATAATAGATAGTGATATGTTATATAATAGTTATTACTTTACATTTCCCATAGGTCTACTTCATGTTTGGATTATCTTGAAAATGAATTTTTTTTTTGGGGGGGGGGGGGGACCTTGGAAGCAAATCTTGAAATTTGTCGGAAAATTTCCAAAACCCACTTTTTAAGGAACAGTTCAGGTCTGAAGTCACTTTGTGAGGCATGCATAATAGAAACCACCCAAAAATGACCCCATTTTAGAAACTACACCCTCAAGGTATTCAAAACTGATTTTACAAACTTTGTTAACCCTTTAGGTGTTTCACAAGAATTAATAGAAAATGGAGATGAAATTTCAGAATTAAAATTTTGGGCAGATTTTACATTTTAATCAATTTTTTCCAGTAGCAAAGCAAGGGTTAACAGCCAAATAAAACTCAATATTTATTACCCTGATTCTGCGGTTTACAGAAACACTCACATGTGATCGTAAACTACTGTACAGGCACACGGCAGGGCACAGTAGGAAAGAAATGCAATATGGTTTTTGGAAGGCAGATTTAGCTGAACTGGTTTTTAAATGCCATGTCCCATTTGAAGCCCCCGTGATGCACCCCTACAGTAGAAACTCAAAAAAGTGACCACATTTTGTAAACTACAGGATAAGGTGCCAGTTTTATTGGTACTATTTGGGGGTAGATATGATTTTTTATTGCTCTATATTAGGTTTTTTGTGAGGCAAGGTAACCAAAAAATTTATGTTTTGGCACCGTTAAATTTTTTTATTTTTAACAACATTCATCTGACAGGTTAGATCATGCGCTATTTTATAGAGCAGGTTGTTACAGACGCAATGATTTCAAATATGTCTACTTTCTATGATGTTTGTTTCAGTTTTACATAATGCATACAAGCATTTTTTTAAACAAAAATTTGGTTTTTGTATCTCCATTTTCTGAACACCCTATTTTTTTATTTTTCTGCCGATCTTCTTTTGCAGGGGCTTGTTTTGATATTTTAATTGGTACCATTTTTGGGTATATATGATCTTTTGATCATTCATTATTACACTTTATGGGGCAAGAGGACCAAAAAATATTTTTTGTTTCACAGTTTTTATTTATTTATTTTTACAGCGTTTACCTGAGGGATCAGTTCATGTGACTTTTTTATAGAGCAGATCGTTATGGATATGTCAATACCTAATATGTAGAGTTGAGCGAACACCTGGATGTTCGGGTTCGAGAAGTTCGGCCGAACATCCCGGAAATGTTCGGGTTCGGGATCCGAACCCGATCCGAACTTCGTCCCGAACCCGAACCCCATTGAAGTCAATGGGGACCCGAACTTTTCGGCACTAAAACGGCTGTAAAACAGCCCAGGAAAGGGCTAGAGGGCTGCAAAAGGCAGCAACATGTAGGTAAATCCCCTGCAAACAAATGTGGATAGGGAAATTAATTAAAATAAAAATTAAATAAATAAAAATTAACCAAAATCAATTGGAGAGAGGTTCCATAGCAGAGAATCTGGCTTCCCGTCACCCACCACTGGAACAGTCCATTCTCAGATATTTAGGCCCCGGCACCCAGGCAGAGGAGAGAGGTCCCGTAACAGACAATCTGGCTTCATGTCAGCAGAGAATCAGTCTTCATGTCATAGCAGAGAATCAGGCTTCACGTCACCCACCACTGTAATAGTCCATTTTCATAAATTTAGGCCCAGCACCCAGGCAGAGGAGAGAGGTCCCGTAACAGACAATCTGGCTTCATGTCAGCAGAGAATCAGTCTTCATATCATAGCAGAGAATCTGGCTTCCCGTTACCCACCACTGGAACAGTCCATTCTCAGATATTTAGGCCCCGGCACCCAGGCAGAGGAGAGAGGTCCCGTAACAGACAATCTGGCTTCATGTCAGCAGAGAATCAGTCTTCATATCATAGCAGAGAATCAGGCTTCACGTCAGCCACCACTGCAACAGTCCATTGTCATAAATTCAGGCCCAGCACCCAGGCAGAGGAGAGAGGTCCCGTAACAGACAATCTGGCTTCATGTCAGCAGAGAATCAGTCTGCATGTCATAGCAGAGAATGAGGCTTCACGTCACCCACCACTGCAACAGTCCATTTTCATAAATTTAGGCCCAGCACCCAGGCAGAGGAGAGAGGTCCCGTAACAGAGGATCTGGCTTCATGTCACCAGAGAATCAGTCTGCATGTCATAGCAGAGAATCAGGCTTCACGTCACCCACCACTGCAACAGTCCATTTTCATAAATTTAGGCCCAGCACCCAGGCAGAGGAGAGAGGTCCCGTAACAGAGGATCTGGCTTCATGTCACCAGAGAATCAGTCTGCATGTCATAGCAGAGAATGAGGCTTCACGTCAGCCACCACTGCAACAATCCATTGGCATATATTTAGGCCTAGCACACAGGCAGAGGAGAGGTTCATTCAACTTTGGGTAGCCTTGCAATATAATGGTAAAATGAAAATAAAAATAGGATTGAATGAGGAAGTGCCCTGGAGTCCAATAATATATGGTTATGGGGAGGTAGTTAATGTCTAATCTGGACAAGGGACGGACAGGTCCTGTGGGATCCATGCCTGGTTCATTTTTATGAACGTCAGCTTGTCCACATTGGCTGTAGACAGGCGGCTGCGTTTGTCTGTAATGACGCCCCCTGCCGTGCTGAATACACGTTCAGACAAAACGCTGGCTGCCGGGCAGGCCAGCACCTCCAAGGCATAAAAGGCTAGCTCTGGCCACGTGGACAATTTAGAGACCCAGAAGTTGAATGGGGCCGAACCATCAGTCAGTACGTGGAGGGGTGTGCACACGTACTGTTCCACCATGTTAGTGAAATGTTGCCTCCTGCTAACACGTTGCGTATCAGGTGGTGGTGCAGTTAGCTGTGGCGTGTTGACAAAAGTTTTCCACATCTCTGCCATGCTAACCCTGCCCTCAGAGGAGCTGGCCGTGACACAGCTGCCTTGGCGACCTCTTGCTCCTCCTCTGCCTTGGCCTTGGGCTTCCACTTGTTCCCCTGTGACATTTGGGAATGCTCTCAGTAGCGCGTCTACCAACGTGCGCTTGTACTCGCGCATCTTCCTATCACGCTCCAGTGCAGGAAGTAAGGTGGGCACATTGTCTTTGTAGCGTGGATCCAGCAGGGTGGCAACCCAGTAGTCCGCACAGGTTAAAATGTGGGCAACTCTGCTGTCGTTGCGCAGGCACTGCAGCATGTAGTCGCTCATGTGTGCCAGGCTGCCCAGGGGTAAGGACAAGCTGTCCTCTGTGGGAGGCGTATCGTCATCGTCCTGCCTTTCCCCCCAGCCACGCACCAGTGATGGACCCGAGCTGCGTTGGGTGCCACCCCGCTGTGACCATGCTTCATCCTCATCCTCCTCCACCTCCTCCTCATCCTCGTCCTCCTCGTCCTCCAGTAGTGGGCCCTGGCTGGCCACATTTGTACCTGGCCTCTGCTGTTGCCAAAAACCTCCCTCTGAGTCACTTCGAAGAGACTGGCCTGAAAGTGCTAAAAATGACCCCTCTTCCTCCTCCTCCTCCTCCTCCTCCTGGGCCACCTCCTCTTCCATCATCGCCCTAAGTGTTTTCTCAAGGAGACATAGAAGTGGTATTGTAACGCTGATAACGGTGTCATCGCCACTGGCCATGTTGGTGGAGTACTCGAAACAGCGCAACAGGGCACACAGGTCTCGCATGGAGGCCCAGTCATTGGTGGTGAAGTGGTGCTGTTCTGTAGTGCGACTGACCCGTGCGTGCTGCAGCTGAAACTCCACTATGGCCTGCTGCTGCTCGCACAGTCTGTCCAGCATGTGCAAGGTGGAGTTCCACCTGGTGGGCACGTCGCATATGAGGCGGTGAGCGGGAAGGCCGAAGTTACGCTGTAGCGCAGACAGGCGAGCAGCGGCAGGATGTGAACGCCGGAAGCGCGAACAGACGGCCCGCACTTTATGCAGCAGCTCTGACATGTCGGGGTAGTTGTGAATGAACTTCTGCACCACCAAATTCAGCACATGCGCCAAGCAAGGGATGTGCGTCAAATTGGCTAGTCCCAGAGCTGCAACGAGATTTCGCCCATTATCACACACCACCAGGCCGGGCTTGAGGCTCACCGGCAGCAACCACTCGTCGGTCTGTTGTTCAATACCCCGCCACAACTCCTGTGCGGTGTGGGGCCTGTCCCCCAAACATATGAGTTTCAGAATGGCCTGCTGACGTTTACCCCGGGCTGTGCTGAAGTTGGTGGTGAAGGTGTGTGGCTGACTGGATGAGCAGGTGGAAGAAGAGGAGGAGGAAGCCGAGAAGGAGGAGGTGGCAACAGGAGGCAAAGAATGTTGCCCTGCGATCCTTGGCGGCGGCAGGACGTGCGCCAAACAGCTCTCCGCCTGGGGCCCAGCTGCCACTACATTTACCCAGTGTGCAGTTAGGGAGATATAGCGTCCCTGGCCGTGCTTACTGGTCCACGTATCTGTGGTTAGGTGGACCTTGCTACAGATGGCGTTGCGCAGTGCACACTTGATTTTATCGGATACTTGGTTGTGCAGGGAAGGCACGGCTCTCTTGGAGAAGTAGTGCCGGCTGGGAACAACATACTGTGGGACAGCAAGCGACATGAGCTGTTTGAAGCTGTCTGTGTCCACCAGCCTAAATGACAGCATTTCATAGGCCAGTAGTTTAGAAATGCTGGCATTCAGGGCCAGGGATCGAGGGTGGCTAGGTGGGAATTTACGCTTTCTATCAAATGTTTGTGAGATGGAGAGCTGAACGCTGGCGTGTGACATGGTTGAGACGCTTGGTGACGGAGGTGGTGGTGGTGGTGTTGGTGGTACATCCCCTGTTTGCTGGGCGGCAGGTGCCAACGTTCCTCCAGAGGCGGAGGAAGAGGCCGAGGCGGCAGCAGCAGAATAGGCCGAGGCGGCAGCAGCAGAAGAGGTAGCAGGGGGAGCCTGAGTGACTTCCTTGGTTTTAAGGTGTTTACTCCACTGCAGTTCATGCTTTGCATGCAGGTGCCTGGTCATGCAGGTTGTGCTCAGGTTCAGAACGTTAATGCCTCGCTTCAGGCTCTGATGGCACAGCGTGCAAACCACTCGGGTCTTGTCGTCAGCACATTGTTTGAAGAAGTGCCATGCCAGGGAACTCCTTGAAGCTGCCTTTGGGGTGCTCGGTCCCAGATGGCGGCGGTCAGTAGCAGGCGGAGTCTCTTGGCGGCGGGTGTTCTGCTTTTGCCCACTGCTCCCTCTTTTGCTACGCTGTTGGCTCGGTCTCACCACTGCCTCTTCCTCCGAACTGTGAAAGTCAGTGGCACGACCTTCATTCCATGTGGGGTCTAGGACCTCATCGTCCCCTGCATCGTCTTCCACCCAGTCTTGATCCCTGACCTCCTGTTCAGTCTGCACACTGCAGAAAGACGCAGCAGTTGGCACCTGTGTTTCGTCATCATCAGAGACATGCTGAGGTGGTATTCCCATGTCCTCATCATCAGGAAACATAAGTGGTTGTGCGTCAGTGCATTCTATGTCTTTCACCGCTGGGGAAGGGCTAGGTGGATGCCCTTGGGAAACCCTGCCAGCGGAGTCTTCAAACAGCATAAGAGACTGCTGCATAACTTGAGGCTGAGACAGTTTCCCTGGTATGCATGGGGGTGATGTGACAGACTGATGGGGTTGGTTTTCAGGCGCCATCTGTGCGCTTTCTGCAGAAGACTGGGTGGGAGATAATGTGAACGTGCTGGATCCACTGTCGGCCACCCAATTGACTAATGCCTGTACCTGCTCAGGCCTTACCATCCTTAGAACGGCATTGGGCCCCACCATATATCGCTGTAAATTCTGGCGGCTACTGGGACCTGAGGTAGTTGGTACACTAGGACGTGTGGATGTGGCAGAACGGCCACGTCCTCTCCCAGCACCAGAGGGTCCACTAACACCACCACGACCATGTCCACGTCCGCGTCCCTTACTAGATGTTTTTCTCATTGTTATGGTTCACCACAACAACAAATATATTATTTGGCCCAATGTATTGTATTCAAATTCAGCGGGATATAAATTTGAGGCCTAGTATTTAGGCGCTGGGTGACCGGTATGGATTTAGTGACAGAATTAGACTTGGAAATGCACAGAAGCGTGTGTGTGAAGTTATTCTGAATGACCCAATGTGCACCTTGAATATTATATACCCTTTTTGGGATAGATTTCAAATAGCTCTGATATAGCAGGAACCACTAAATTATGAAATTGCTAAATTGGGAATTGTACTTCAACCCAGAACAAAAAATGTGCTTTGACGGGCACTAAATAACTTTCCCAGCTACAACAGTACAGCGGTAACGAGAGATTTAGAGGGATTTAAATTTGAGGCCTAGTATTTAGGCGCTGGGTGACAGGTATGGGTTTAGTGACAGAATTAGACTTGGAAATACACAGTAGCGGGTGTGTGTGAAGTTATTCTGAATGACCCAATGTGCACCTTCAATATTATATACCCTTTTTGGGATAGATTTCAAATAGCTCTGATATAGCAGGAACCACTAAATTATGAAATTGCTAAATTGGGAATTGTACTTCAACCCAGAACAAAAAATGTGCTTTGACGGACACTAAATATCTTGCCCAGCAACAACAGTACAGCGGTGGGTAACGAGAGATTTAGAGGGATTTAAATTTGAGGCCTAGTATTTAGGCGCTGGGTCACCGGTATGGATTTAGTGACAGAATTAGACTTGGAAATGCACAGAAGCGTGTGTGTGAAGTTATTCTGAATGACCCTATGTGCACCTTCAATATTATATACCCTTTTAGGGATAGATTTCAAATAGCTCTGATATAGCAGAAACCACTAAATTATGAAATTGCTAAATTGGGAATTGTACTTCAACCCAGAACAAAAAATGTGCTTTGACGGACACTAAATATCTTGCCCAGCAACAACAGTACAGCGGTGGGTAACGAGAGATTTAGAGGGATTTAAATTTGAGGCCTAGTATTTAGGCGCTGGGTGACAGGTATGGGTTTAGTGACAGAATTAGACTTGGAAATACACAGTAGCGGGTGTGTGTGAAGTTATTCTGAATGACCCAATGTGCACCTTCAATATTATATACCCTTTTAGGGATAGATTTCAAATAGCTCTGATATAGCAGAAACCACTAAATTATGAAATTGCTAAATTGGGAATTGTACTTCAACCCAGAACAAAAAATGTGCTTTGACGGACACTAAATATCTTGCCCAGCAACAACAGTACAGCGGTGGGTAACGAGAGATTTAGAGGGATTTAAATTTGAGGCCTAGTATTTAGGCGCTGGGTCACCGGTATGGATTTAGTGACAGAATTAGACTTGGAAATGCACAGAAGCGTGTGTGTGAAGTTATTCTGAATGACCCTATGTGCACCTTCAATATTATATACCCTTTTAGGGATAGATTTCAAATAGCTCTGATATAGCAGAAACCACTAAATTATGAAATTGCTAAATTGGGAATTGTACTTCAACCCAGAACAAAAAATGTGCTTTGACGGACACTAAATATCTTGCCCAGCAACAACAGTACAGCGGTGGGTAACGAGAGATTTAGAGGGATTTAAATTTGAGGCCTAGTATTTAGGCGCTGGGTGACAGGTATGGGTTTAGTGACAGAATTAGACTTGGAAATACACAGTAGCGGGTGTGTGTGAAGTTATTCTGAATGACCCAATGTGCACCTTCAATATTATATACCCTTTTTGGGATAGATTTCAAATAGCTCTGATATAGCAGGAACCACTAAATTATGAAATTGCTAAATTGGGAATTGTACTTCAACCCAGAACAAAAAATGTGCTTTGACGGACACTAAATATCTTGCCCAGCAACAACAGTACAGTGGTGGGTAACGAGAGATTTAGAGGGATTTAAATTTGAGGCCTAGTATTTAGGCGCTGGGTCACCGGTATGGATTTAGTGACAGAATTAGACTTGGAAATGCACAGAAGCGTGTGTGTGAAGTTATTCTGAATGACCCTATGTGCACCTTCAATATTATATACCCTTTTAGGGATAGATTTCAAATAGCTCTGATATAGCAGAAACCACTAAATTATGAAATTGCTAAATTGGGAATTGTACTTCAACCCAGAACAAAAAATGTGCTTTGACGGACACTAAATATCTTGCCCAGCAACAACAGTACAGCGGTGGGTAACGAGAGATTTAGAGGGATTTAAATTTGAGGCCTAGTATTTAGGCGCTGGGTCACCGGTATGGATTTAGTGACAGAATTAGACTTGGAAATGCACAGAAGCGTGTGTGTGAAGTTATTCTGAATGACCCTATGTGCACCTTCAATATTATATACCCTTTTAGGGATAGATTTCAAATAGCTCTGATATAGCAGAAACCACTAAATTATGAAATTGCTAAATTGGGAATTGTACTTCAACCCAGAACAAAAAATGTGCTTTGACGGACACTAAATATCTTGCCCAGCAACAACAGTACAGCGGTGGGTAACGAGAGATTTAGAGGGATTTAAATTTGAGGCCTAGTATTTAGGCGCTGGGTGACAGGTATGGGTTTAGTGACAGAATTAGACTTGGAAATACACAGTAGCGGGTGTGTGTGAAGTTATTCTGAATGACCCAATGTGCACCTTCAATATTATATACCCTTTTTGGGATAGATTTCAAATAGCTCTGATATAGCAGGAACCACTAAATTATGAAATTGCTAAATTGGGAATTGTACTTCAACCCAGAACAAAAAATGTGCTTTGACGGACACTAAATATCTTGCCCAGCAACAACAGTACAGCGGTGGGTAACGAGAGATTTAGAGGGATTTAAATTTGAGGCCTAGTATTTAGGCGCTGGGTCACCGGTATGGATTTAGTGACAGAATTAGACTTGGAAATGCACAGAAGCGTGTGTGTGAAGTTATTCTGAATGACCCTATGTGCACCTTCAATATTATATACCCTTTTAGGGATAGATTTCAAATAGCTCTGATATAGCAGAAACCACTAAATTATGAAATTGCTAAATTGGGAATTGTACTTCAACCCAGAACAAAAAATGTGCTTTGACGGACACTAAATATCTTGCCCAGCAACAACAGTACAGCGGTGGGTAACGAGAGATTTAGAGGGATTTAAATTTGAGGCCTAGTATTTAGGCGCTGGGTCACCGGTATGGATTTAGTGACAGAATTAGACTTGGAAATGCACAGAAGCGTGTGTGTGAAGTTATTCTGAATGACCCTATGTGCACCTTCAATATTATATACCCTTTTAGGGATAGATTTCAAATAGCTCTGATATAGCAGAAACCACTAAATTATGAAATTGCTAAATTGGGAATTGTACTTCAACCCAGAACAAAAAATGTGCTTTGACGGACACTAAATATCTTGCCCAGCAACAACAGTACAGTGGTGGGTAACGAGAGATTTAGAGGGATTTAAATTTGAGGCCTAGTATTTAGGCGCTGGGTCACCGGTATGGATTTAGTGACAGAATTAGACTTGGAAATGCACAGAAGCGTGTGTGTGAAGTTATTCTGAATGACCCTATGTGCACCTTCAATATTATATACCCTTTTAGGGATAGATTTCAAATAGCTCTGATATAGCAGAAACCACTAAATTATGAAATTGCTAAATTGGGAATTGTACTTCAACCCAGAACAAAAAATGTGCTTTGACGGACACTAAATATCTTGCCCAGCAACAACAGTACAGCGGTGGGTAACGAGAGATTTAGAGGGATTTAAATTTGAGGCCTAGTATTTAGGCGCTGGGTGACAGGTATGGGTTTAGTGACAGAATTAGACTTGGAAATACACAGTAGCGGGTGTGTGTGAAGTTATTCTGAATGACCCAATGTGCACCTTCAATATTATATACCCTTTTTGGGATAGATTTCAAATAGCTCTGATATAGCAGGAACCACTAAATTATGAAATTGCTAAATTGGGAATTGTATTTCAACCCAGAACAAGAAATGTGCTTGAACGGACACTAAATAACTCGCCCAGCTACAGCACTAGGGACAGATTTAGCTGGATATAAATTTGAGGCCTAGTATTTAGGCGCTGGGTGACCGGTATGGATTTAGTGACAGAATTAGACTGGGATATGGCCAAAAAATGAACAGACTATTGCTGGTTAAATGCACTTGGTGTGACAGCTTCACCCTGATGTAGGCTTTAGCCAAAAAACAACCACACCATTGAGGGTTAAATGCACTTGGTGACAGGCGCAGCTTGCCCCTGATTTTGTATATGGCCAAAAAATGAACAGACTATTGCTGGTTAAATGCACTTGGTGTGACAGCTTCACCCTGATGTAGGCTTTAGCCAAAAAACAACCACACCATTGAGGGTTAAATGCACTTGGTGACAGGCGCAGCTTGCCCCTGATTTTGTATATGGCCAAAAAATGAACAGACTATTGCTGGTTAAATGCACTTGGTGTGACAGCTTCACCCTGATGTAGGCTTTAGCCAAAAAACAACCACACCATTGAGGGTTAAATGCACTTGGTCGCAGCTTGTGCTGGCGCACCACAAGACACAAAATGGCCGCCGATCACCCCAGAAAAATGAGACTGACAAACGGTCTGTGCAGCCTAAAAACAGTGAGCAATTGAGGATCAGCAGCTCAATGATCCACAGCTGCAGATCGATCAGTTAATCAAGTCCTTTGGAGGAGTTAATCTGCCTAATCTCGCCCTACTGTCGCAGCCGCAACCTCTCCCTACGCTAATCAGAGCAGAGTGACGGGCGGCGCTATGTGACTCCAGCTTAAATAGAGGCTGGGTCACATGGTGCTCTGGCCAATCACAGCCATGCCAATAGTAGGCATGGCTGTGATGGCCTCTTGGGGCAAGTAGTATGACGCTTGTTGATTGGCTGCTTTGCAGCCTTTCAAAAAGCGCCAAGAAAGCGTCACAAAAGCGCGAAGAAAGCGACGAACACCGAACCCGAACCCGGACTTTTACGAAAATGTCCGGGTTCGGGTCCGTGTCACGGACACCCCAAAATTCGGTACGAACCCGAACTATACAGTTCGAGTTCGCTCATCCCTACTAATATGTCTACCTTTTCTTATTTATTTAAGTTTTACACAATAATAGCATTTTTGAAACCGAAATAATGATATTTTAGTATATCCATAGTCTAAGAGCGACAGCTTTTTTATTTTTTGACCAATTGTCTTAGGTACGATCTCATTTTTTGCGGGATGAGGTGACGGTCTGATTGGTACTATTTTGTGGGACATACACCTTTTTGATCACTTGGTGTTGCACTTTTTGTAAAGTAAGGAGACAAAAATGGCTTTTTTTTACAGTTTTAATTTTTTATTATTATGGTGTTTATCGGACAGGGTGGATGATGTGATATATTTATAGAGCCAGTCATTACGACGCGGAGATACCTAATAAGTGGGGAGGGGTTCTGTTTTTTGTTATAAAATAATGGGAAAGGGGCATTTTTTTTCTTTTTTTACTTTATTAATTTTATTACTTTATTAATTTTATTAAAAACACTTTTATTTTACTTTTTTTCTTTACTTTATTTCTGATGTTCACTTTTGTGGGTCTGATCCCCTCTGCAATGCATTACAGTACATCTGCATTGTAATGCATTGCTAGTTCGTGTACTACAGTAAGTACAGCCTAAGGCCTAGTTCACACTAACGTATGGCTTTTTTAGTTTTTTGCAGTCCGTTTTTCACGGATCCGTTGTTCCAGTTTTGAGTTCCGTTGTGCTTCCGTTTCCTTTCCGTTTTTCCGTGTGCCATGTACAGTATACAGTAATTACATAGAAAAAAATTGAGCTGGGCATAACATTTTCAATAGATGGTTCAGAAAAAACGGAACGGAAACGGAAGACATACGGATGCATTTTCGTATGTGTTCAGTTTTTTTGCGGACCCATTGACTTGAATGGAGCCACAGAACGTGATTTGCGGGCAATAATAGGTCATGTTCTATCTTTCGAATGGAACGGAAAAACGGAAATGCGGAAACGGAATGCATACGGAGTACATTCAGTTTTTTTTGCGGAAACATTGAAATGAATGGTTCCGTATACGGACCGTATACGGAACACAAAAAAACGGCCCGTACACTCGCAAAAAAAACATTTGTGTGAACTAGGCCTAAGGCTGGATCTCCTCGGTACCCATAGAAGGCAGATTCCGATGCCGTGCAAGGCATTGGGCAGCCTCTGCACGGCATCGGGCTGTCTTCTGACACATTGAGTCCCTGCCACAGCAGCGGGGACTCGATGCGCTCACTCACCCGACACAAACTTCTTCTATGTTGCGGTCAGCGCAGACAGTGGCATAGAAGGGGTTAATATGCCGGCATTGGCTTTTACAGCGATGACGATGAATACAGCAGAGGCCCGGCTACCAGGGATTGCCGGGCCCCTGCAGTGATCACGCGCATAGCTCCAGTGCCCGCATGATCACCATGACGTACTATTACAAATTGCGGGAACGTAGTAGTAAGTCATGGGTCGGGAAGGGGTTAATAAATACATCCACAACATAGAAGTCCGGGTCTCAATCTATAGGTTGGTGTGAACTTGGTGCAAGAGGTGTGGGGAGCAAGTTTGAGTTACCCTTCTTTTTCCTAGTAAAGTAAGTAATTCCAGTTAACCTTCAGTCAGCATTAAGAGGACCATTAGTGCCTCTATTTACACATGTGATATCTTTGTTATATCTCTGGTCACAGATTATGACTGTGTCCCATCTGAACAGAGCTGAAAAACAGCCAAAACTAACTAATATACAGTGAAGGTATACAACAGTTATGGTTTACCGACTTCATTTTTTTTACCTCGTCTAGAATTTCAGGTCAAGCTAACACACATAGGGATAACTTCCTAGGCCCAATGCAATATATGTTACATGATTTTTTACATATAGTACATATTATGACTAGCGTTAAACGAGCATGGTCAGCCGAACACCAGTTCAGCTCGAGCATCACTATGCTCGGCACATTGGGGAGTTCGGCCGAACACTGCGTGTGCTCGAATGCGATGCTTGAGTCAGTGTATTTAAATCAAATGTAGCCTCTATTTCTATGCAGAAGATTGCTGTACAGGGAGGGAATCCCTCAGTATGAGTCCGCGGCTTAGGAGTCCCTGCTCTGACTCCATATATAGCTATGTCCATATATGGAGTAAGCGCTTGGGGACACCCCAGTGTATTTAAATTTTAATTTAGCCTGTATTTCAGAAAAGTTTCTGCCAGGATTCAAACTAATTAACTTTTGTATTAGGTGCAAGGCACTTAACCACTCAGCTATAATAGCTGCATAGCCAGTTACTTAAAAAAAATGAGACTTCTACTGTAGTGTACTTCTACTGAGACCTATACAGTAGAAGTCTCATTTTATTTTTATTTTTTTGTGACTGGCTATACTGTATAGTGCAGTGGTTAAAGCTGTGGGCTGTGATGCAGAAGCTGTAAGTTCAAATCCCTCAACAAACTTTTTCAGAAATAGAGGTTAATTTAGATTTAGATATTTTATATTTTTTTAGTAATTGTAAAAAATGTATGGCACAAAATAAATGTGTAATTACCCAAAAAAATATATAATAATAATAAAAATAAAAAAAATTATATATATATATATATATATATATATATATATTCATACTTCTGATATATATGAATGCATAATATGTGGGAAACTACTACTAAAGTTTTAGCCATAATATAATTACATATATTACATTATATATTCTAAATATATAATATGTGTAAGTATATTATGGCTAAAAACTTTTATATATATACAGTGCATATATTAATACGAAAAATGGCGGCACTGACTGCAAATGGAAAAAATGGGTGCACGGTCCAGGGGAATCGACCTCTTACCCCAATCAATGGATCCAGAAAAAGGACGGCACTCCGGTCTTGAAAAAAGTAAATTATTCTTTAATCAACCTTGCGGTACAACGTTTCGGCTCCAATACTGAGCCTTTCTCTTTCTCGCTTGAGAAAGGCTCAGCATTGGAGCCGAAACGTTGTACCGCAAGGTTGATTAAAGAATAATTTACTTTTTTCAAGACCGGAGTGCCGTCCTTTTTCTGGATCCAGTGCATATATATATATATATATATATATATATATATATTTAAATTAAGTTTAGCCTCTATGTCTGAAAAAGTTTGTGACAGGATTTAAATTTACAGCTTCTGCCACTACACTATATAGCTGCATAGCAAAAAATATGAGACTTCTACTGTATAGGTCTCAGTAGAAGTACAGTACAGTAGAAGTCTCATATAATGTTGTTTTTTTTTTTTGTTTTTTTTTAAGTAACTGGCTATGCAGCTACTATAGCTGAGTGGTTAAGTGCCTTGCCTCTCATACAGAAGGTTGCAAGTTTGAATCCTGGCAGAAACTTTTCTGAAATACAGGCTAAAATAGATTTAAATACACTGGTGTGGTTACCAAGCACTGACTCCATATATGAACATAGCTATATATGGTGTCAGAGCAGGGACTCCTAAGCAGAACTAGAGTCCCGGCACCCTCCTCTCATCAGAGCAGGGGGTGCCTGGGGTTCTCCCATTGACTTCCATTGTGCTCGGTAGAATACCCGAGCATTGCAAAGTGTTCTACTCGAGCACACAAGCACTTTGGTGCTCGGTCAACACTAATTATGACCTACTTACACTGAATGTAACATTACAACACCATGCTTACAATATGTAGATCTCCCGTGTGACACTGAATAGATCTGTCCTATGAAGGCATGGACTCCAGAAGACTTCTGTGGCTAACAGCAAGCTGCTATGTCCTGTGTGTTATGACACCTTTCTATCATAGCAACCAAACTAGACCCTCCCAAGCAGACTGGTAAGACCTTGTTGTCCTTCCTTGGACCATTTTGGTAGATTTTCTGACCTAGTCATCTAACCATCACAATCTTGTCATTGTCATATACTATCAGATCCTTACCTCTTTCCAGTTTCCTGCTTCCAATACATCAACTTAAAAAAACGACTGGTCATGGCTGCCTGATATATCCCGTTCATTCACAGGTGCCATTTTAACAAGAAATATTATTTACTCATCAATAGTATTGTTATGGCTTATGTAGGATACAAATATCTTCTTATGTGGCCCCCTCATAGGGTACCAGGGCCTGGGGTGCAACTACAACTTTGTGCCTTGTGACACAGTGAGAGGTTTGATCTGGGAAAACAGGTATTTTCCTCCCAGCATGTGCCGCTGGGCTGATTTACAGCCAGGTGAGGTCAAATACCGGACCGGATTTTAAAAGTCGGTCCGGGTTTTGGCAGCATCTGGCTGTCCTTAACTAGGCAGCTGGGCTCAGAAGCCATGTCTCTGTGTTGGGATCTGGGAGTCTTGTGTCTGGATGAAGTTTTGCTATCTGTTTGGCGTAAAAACAGGTTGGTGCTGCTATCAGCAAGGACTCTTTGAGGCAGAATTGCTGCATGGTGCGAATTACCACCAACACCGCAAGGTGACTTTTTGTTTGAATATGACTGCTTGTTTTGTCACTTGCCTAAAGTGTGAATAAAACACTGAACTGTTTGATCCAAAGAACTTGTTGTTGCCTCTATACTGCGACTACTAATCCTGTCTACCAGAGCGAGTCCCCACATCCTGTATAGCTACAGTATTTTCCTGCTATCACAGTTACATGCAGTCTAATTTAAAACCACAAATTACACACTGAAATTTTTGAACATATTGTGAAATGATAATCCTGGCTCTCTACTATTTGCACAATGTTCAGAATACCTAACCTCTTTACTAACCTGAATAGAACAATCAATGGATCAGCTGCAGAGCAGGAACAATATTCTCGATCTGTTAGTTAATCACAGCCATCAATCACAGGGAAGCAATATGCACATTAAGCAGAAGAGCATACACAGCTAAACAAATCCTCCTAGGCCCTAAATGAACTTATTAGAGGTGCCAGTCAATTCCAATCTGAAATCTATTATATTATCTCATAGTTTTACAAAATAAAAATTCCTTGTCAATAACTTCCTGTCATATTATACAAATATGACTGGGATAATTTTATGTTCGACCAAGCAATCAGATTTCACAATTGTAGTTATTAATAAATGCATCTTGAAACTCCGACATAGTTAGCTGTATAATGGTTAGGCACATTTTTTATTGGTTAAAAATTCCAGTCAAATTTGAAAACTTGCTGCACAGTTTTTATACAGTTGTTATACTGGCAGTCCGTGTTATACTGGCACTCACTTCATCCAGACGGCCTTGATCACCAGGTCGAGAGAGGTTGTGGTAGGCATGGCTGTCTGAATGTTCACACAGTCTTTTGCTCTGTGGTCCCGGTAGAGAGGGTCCATCAACGATTCCTGCCCATTCTACACAAGCTGTAGCTTCCTGCTTTCTCCTGGCTCTGCCTGTCATGGTAACAACTACTGAATGTCACACACAAGCAGGGATAGTGCAGTTGTGAAACTGCCTGGACCCCTTATCCCTACCTACTTACACAGTCACACTAGGCAGTGATCCCACAACTTGACGATAGTCCCTATACATGAAGAGAAAACACAGAAGCAGGAACAAACAAATAGACAAACACTAAAGAGTCTTTGTACATAAAAGGGCCAAATGCCAGTCGGACAATGGAGTACAAGTTACGCCAGTGGCAAACTAGAAAGCCACAAGAACATCAATACAATACCAGAACGCCAGAAGACGACAAAAATGTAGACACAATACCAAATCCAGAAATCCAAGCCAAAGTAGTCTTCCATAAGCATAAGGGACCAGAAGAGGGAGCCAGAGCATAATAAATTCACTGGCACCTGAACATGCTAGTTCTTACCAGCAAATGGTTGACCATTTAAGGCACCTTGCATTGTGGAAATGTTTCATGAACAATAGCTTCAAGAACTCTATTGTCCTGCTAGGGTGTGCTAATCTTGTTTGTTTGCCCGTGTACTGACTTTTGCCTCAGCTTTGTACTCATCCTAAGCTGCCTGCCCTAACCCTTAGACTGACTTTGGATTGCCTTCCATGACCTCAACCTGTCTCTGGCTATAGTTTTGCCTGATCCTTTGGTATCTTATACCGGTGTCTCTTTAATGCCTGTTGGCCAGCAGTCTAATTAACAGTGGCTATTCCAAGATGTATGGTCTGCTGGTTCCTCTGCAGTGAAGCCCAGATCCCTAATTCTATTCCCTACAATTTTTTTTTCAGTCACTATATTTAAAAAATATCATACATTTCTGAATTTTTTTGCACTGGGCACTAAGCTTAGTAATATATGATGATACTTGTTCTGCAAAGATCACATCACATTACATCAGTCATCTCATTATCATGAGGTGACATGTATCACCACTGTATAGATAACATCGGATCCACATCCACCATTCATAATAGGTAATATCCAAGCTGATGTACTCCTTCCTTGTACAATGACCTCTGCACAGATAATTGAGCATGTATAGAAGGCAATGAGTCTCCTTATCAGTTTTGAAATGCAGCTTTACAAATACTTTTTTCAGCGTTATTGTTAAAAAATTAAAAATCATTAAGAAAGCAAGAGACATTTGTGTGCTATAAGTTCACACCTCATATAATTTACAATGGATGCTACACGGTGAATGCTGTACCAAACAAAAAAACCAAAAGGTCAATTAAGAAAATTATATGGCCTGCAAAAAAGAAGCTTTCACATGGCTACATCAACATAAAAATAAAAAGTTATGGCTTTCAGGCAGGACTTAATCTAAATACAGTGATTCCTCAAGATACAATGGCCTCAAGATACAATATTTTCAGCATACAATGGTCTTTTCTGACCCATCGTAAGTTGAAACCAGACTCAACATACAATGTCTCAGACTCAGATCCAACCAATCAAGGCCAATTCTCAGGTGAAATAGCTGGATTAGTTACTAGTTAGCAGCTGTTCCTGACTGTTATATGTAAGGACTTGTCTTATCTGTCTTAGTTATCTGCTTATTTTTCTTAAATCTTCATTTTCTCTGATCTTGGATGACATTTTGGGGCTTTGGAACCAATTACTCAATTTACAATGGTTTCAACATACAATGGTCGTCCTGGAACCAATTAATACTGTATTTTGAGGGACTACTGTATAGGGATAAGGTGAACCATTTTTTAATCCCTTAAAGTGAACCTGTCACCATAAAAATGCCATCCTTCATTTTTGCTATATATATATATATATATATATATATATATATATAAATATATAATATTTGTTTTCTGGCTATTGTCTTATGTATGGACTCATTTTTTGCGAGATGAGGGGACTCTTTAATTGGTACTATTTTGGGATATATACGACTTTTTCAACACTTGGTATTACACTTTTTGTGACGTAAGGTGACTTCATGTGATTTTTTTACGGTGTTCATGTGATTTATTTTTTTTTTATTTTTTTTTAAAGAGCCAGTCGTTATGGATGTAGCGTCACCTAATGTGTCTGGATGTAGCCTCACCTAATGTGTCTGTTTTTTTTCTTCTATTTTTAACAATTTTATATTTGATTTTATGGGAAAGAAGCATTTTTTTTACTTCAACGTTTATATTTTTATTAAACAAAAAACCCTTTTTTCCCTTTTTTTTTACAACAGTAACAGCTCAGTCCCTGCTGATGAATACACCACATGTGGGGCAGGGGAAAAACCACAGGACGAGAATTCTCATCATGGTGCACAAAGTACTGGCAATTTAGGATGAGCATTCTCGTCCTAGGTCCTTATGTTGTCAATTATTTGGGATGAGCGAATCGACTTCAGATGCTTCATCCGTAGTCAATTCATATAAAACTTAGTTTTAATACTGTACGGAGCGTACAGTATTAGAATATATTGGCTCCGCTGAGCCAAAGTTATTACTTCACAAAATCTCGCGAGACTTTGTCTAATAACTCCGGGAATTCATTTCTACTGAAAAAAAACTTGGTACCGGACTCAGGTTTTTTACAGTAGAAATTAATTTACAAAGTTATTGCACAAAGTCTCTCGAGACTTCGCAAAGTAATAACTTCCGCTCACTCCATACAGTATTAAAACAAAGTTTTATGCAAATTAACTTCGAATGAAGCATCCAAGGTCGATTCGCTCATCACTATTAATTATAAGATTAAAGTCAGTAGGATGGGGAACTATTTTCACTAAGGGCTCTTTCACACCTGCGTTCTTGTCTTCCGGCATAGAGTTCCGTCGTCGGGGCTCTATGCCGGAAGAATCCTGATCAGGATTATCCTAATGCATTCTGAATGGAGTGAAATCCATTCAGGATGCATCAGGATGTCTTCAGTTCGGGAACGGAAAGTTTTTTGGCCGGAGAAAATACCGCAGCATGCTGGGCTTTTTGCTCCGGCCAAAAAAACTGAAGACTTGCCGCAAGGCTGGATCCGTAATGAATGCCCATTGAAAGGCATTGATCTGGATCCGGCCTTAAGCTAAACGTCGTTTCGGCGCATTGCCGGATACGACGTTTAGCTTTTTTAGAGTGGTTACCATGGCTGTCGGGACGCTAAAGTCCTGGCAGCCATGGTAAAGTGTAGCGGGGAGTGGGGGAGCAGCATACTTACCATCCGTGCGGCTCCCGGGGCGCTCCAGAGTGACGTCAGGGCGCCCCAGGCGCATGGATGACGTGATCGCATGGCACGTCATCCATGCGCATGGGGCGCTCTGACGTCACTCTGGAGCGCCCCGGGAGCCGCGCGGACTGTAAGTATACCGCTCCCCCGCTCCCCGCTCCTACTATGGCAACCAGGACTTTAATAGCGTCCTGGCTGCCATAGTAACACTGAAAGCATTTTGAAGACGGATCCGTCTTCAAATGCTTTCAGTACACTTGCGTTTTTCCGGATCCGGCGTGTAATTCCGGCAAGTGGAGTACACGCCGGATCCGGACAACGCAAGTGTGAAAGAGGCCTAACCCTGATGTACTCTCCCTTAATTTTAATCATGTGCTTATACAGTTTAACATCTACCATAGACTTTATGTTACTCCTGTTTGGATGAACAGATGTGGATTGAGAGACACTACCAATTGCCCTCGCTGTGATAATATAGGAGCGGACTATTTTCATATGATTTGGTTGTGTCCCAGTCTCTCAGTATACTGGAAGGGCATTGGTAATTTTCTTGCTGATAGGTTAAAAATATCTATATCTCCTGATCCACAGCTGTTTTTGCTTAACGATTTGTCTTTATTGACGAAACATAAATATCAAAAGATTTTACTGGGTAGAGAACTACTATTGGCCAGACTGTTGATCAGTCGAAATTGGTTTGCACCCCATCCCCCAAAGTTAAACAACTGGATTAATCTGGTTACCAAGATTAAAAACTACGAACGGATCTTGTATAAGCAGAGAGGAGGATTGGAGAAATGGAACAAGATATGGGAGGTTTGGAGGCTTTGATAGGCTTGGTTTATTTCCTTTATTTAATCTTGTTATTTTATTTTTTTTCTTTCAGTTTTTTTTGTGTTTTTGTTTTTCTCCTTATCTCTCTTCTCTCTCTTCCCTTATTCCTCCCTCCCCCCGCGTCCCTACGGGGGCACGGGGGGAGGGAGGACACTGGACGCATCGCAAGGGGGGTGGGAAGGGGATAAAATGGGACGGGGTGATAGCGGGGAGATAGTTTAAAATACATTAAATGCTAATGATTATCTCCTTGTGATTTCTTTTCCTTTTTATTTGTGTTTGTACTTTCTTTCTGTTATCTCCTTGCACAAATAATAAAGATGTTTAATTAAAAAAAATATATATATATAAGATTAAAGGTTAAGTTTTAATGCTGCACCATTAGCAGCATATATATTGCTGCATATGCTGCACGAATGTGCCTTTTTCTTTCCAAAAATTGGAAATTTATTTTGCTACCTTTTTTTCAGTTCAATGCATTTTAGAGCTTTGATATTACTGTACAGTGTGTTTATAGCAGGGGCCATTTAATTGCACTATTTAAAAAAAAGAAAATACATTTTGCTAATGTTTATAAGTATGTGACGCAGTGTATTTTAGTGCAGCAATACCAGTGTACAGTGTGTTCATAGCAGGAGACGTCTACCTTACACTACCATTCATGCAGGCATGCCCTCACTAAGTTGAAACAAAAAATGGCGAAGTGTACATCAAAAAGTGTATTATACTTCACAGGGATCTCCAAAAAAACAAAGCCAAACTAAACTATTCCCAGAGGGGAACAGAGGGAGCTAAAACTTAACATTTAATATAAAATATAAAAGCTGCGTTACACACAAGGACTGATACATGCAACAAAAAACTGACAATGACCCGACTATGGCCAAAACAAAATTATGAAGATACCTAATTTGCAACACAAAAAGAAAAGGAATGGTCTCACCAGACAGTAGATGCAGATGCAATGGGTTCTTCAGGAGAGTACTACCGATTAGGTTCACAGCTGTCTAGATCCACTGGATATGGTGGGCAGAAGTACCATCCAACAAGAGATGCCGAAGTGTATAGGCTATAGTGTAGATAGATTTCAGGAGCCGCTCACCCTAAGCAACCCTGTCCAGGGATGGGGTCTAGCAAGCCCTACCTACCTACACAGAGCACTCGCCCCGAAAGCGGCAACCCCGTCCGGATACCTGTCCCTGTACCCGGGCGGAATCCCTAATAAGCCCTTACACAAATTAGCTCCCAACGTGCCACGTTTCGTTCAACATGAACTCATCAGGGGGGTAATGTAAAAAAGGGCTAGAGCAAAATTTGGGCAAAGCAAAATTTAAGTTTAAATGCTAGGTATATAATGGTCCTAAGGCAAACAAGTGGGCAATAAGGCAGACGGGCATCAAATAAAAAAAAATTGTTTTCCCATATATCTTTCCCTAAGGTATTGGTGTCCTAGACTGGCCTAAACTGAGGGCTAACCTAGGGGCCTAAACCTAAATGCACCAGTGGGTGAGCAGGCTAAGGTTAAATTATGGCCCTGGATGGTACTTCTGCACACCATATCCAGTGGATCTAGACAGCTGGTGACCTAATCGGTAATACTCTGCTGATGAACCCATTCCATCTACATCTACTGATTGGTGAGACCATTCCTTTTCTTTTTGTGTTGCAAATTAGGTATCTTCCGAATTTTGTTTTAGCCCCAGTTGGGTCGTTGTTAGAGTTGAGCGAACACCTGGATGTTCGGGTTCGAGAAGTTCGGCCGAACATCCCGGAAATGTTCGGGTTCGGGATCCGAACCCGATCCGAACTTCGTCCCGAACCCGAACCCCATTGAAGTCAATGGGGACCCGAACTTTTCGGAACTAAAAAGGCTGTAAAACAGCCCAGGAAAGAGCTAGAGGGCTGCAAAAGGCAGCAACATGTAGGTAAATCCCCTGCAAACAAATGTGGATAGGGAAATGAATTAAAATAAAAATTAAATAAATAAAAATTAACCAAAATCAATTGGAGAGAGGTTCCATAGCAGAGAATCTGGCTTCCCGTCACCCACCACTGGAACAGTCCATTCTCAGATATTTAGGCCCCGGCACCCAGGCAGAGGAGAGAGGTCCCGTAACAGAGAATCTGTCTTCATGTCAGCAGAGAATTAGTCTGCATGTCATAGCAGAGAATGAGGCTTCACGTCAGCCACCACTGCAACAGTCCATTGGCATATATTTAGGCCCAGCACACACACAGGCAGAGGAGAGAGGTCCCGTAACAGAGAATCTGGCTTCATGTCAGCAGAGAATCAGTCTGCATGTCATAGCAGAGAATCAGGCTTCACGTCAGCCACCACTGCAACAGTCCATTGTCATAAATTTAGGCCCAGCACCCAGGCAGAGGAGAGAGGTCCCGTAACAGAGAATCTGGCTTCATGTCAGCAGAGAATCAGTCTTCATATCATAGCAGAGAATCAGGCTTCACGTCACCCACCACTGTAAGAGTCAATTTTCATAAATTTAGGCCCAGAACCCAGGCAGAGGAGAAAGGTCCCGTAACAGACAATCTGGCTTCATGTCAGCAGAGAATCAGTCTTCATATCATAGCAGAGAATCAGGCTTCACGTCACCCACCACTGTAAGAGTCAATTTTCATAAATTTAGGCCCAGAACCCAGGCAGAGGAGAAAGGTCCCGTAACAGACAATCTGGCTTCATGTCAGCAGAGAATCAGTCTTCATATCATAGCAGAGAATCAGGCTTCACGTCACCCACCACTGTAAGAGTCAATTTTCATAAATTTAGGCCCAGAACCCAGGCAGAGGAGAAAGGTCCCGTAACAGACAATCTGGCTTCATGTCAGCAGAGAATCAGTCTTCATATCATAGCAGAGAATCAGGCTTCACGTCACCCACCACTGTAAGAGTCAATTTTCATAAATTTAGGCCCAGAACCCAGGCAGAGGAGAAAGGTCCCGTAACAGACAATCTGGCTTCATGTCAGCAGAGAATCAGTCTTCATATCATAGCAGAGAATCAGGCTTCACGTCACCCACCACTGTAAGAGTCAATTTTCATAAATTTAGGCCCAGAACCCAGGCAGAGGAGAAAGGTCCCGTAACAGACAATCTGGCTTCATGTCAGCAGAGAATCAGTCTTCATATCATAGCAGAGAATCAGGCTTCACGTCACCCACCACTGTAAGAGTCAATTTTCATAAATTTAGGCCCAGAACCCAGGCAGAGGAGAAAGGTCCCGTAACAGACAATCTGGCTTCATGTCAGCAGAGAATCAGTCTTCATATCATAGCAGAGAATCAGGCTTCACGTCACCCACCACTGTAAGAGTCAATTTTCATAAATTTAGGCCCAGAACCCAGGCAGAGGAGAAAGGTCCCGTAACAGACAATCTGGCTTCATGTCAGCAGAGAATCAGTCTTCATATCATAGCAGAGAATCAGGCTTCACGTCACCCACCACTGTAAGAGTCAATTTTCATAAATTTAGGCCCAGAACCCAGGTAGAGGAGAAAGGTCCCGTAACAGACAATCTGGCTTCATGACAGCAGAGAATCAGTCTGCATGTCATAGCAGAGAATCAGGCTTCACGTCAGCCACCACTGCAACAGTCCATTGTCATAAATTTAGGCCCAGCACCCAGGCAGAGGAGAGAGGTCCCGTAACAGACAATCTGGCTTCATGTCAGCAGAGAATTAGTCTGCATGTCATAGCAGAGAATCAGGCTTCATGTCAGCCACCACTGCAACAGTCCATTGGCATATATTTAGGCCTAGCACACAGGCAGAGGAGAGGTTCATTCAACTTTGGGTAGCATCGCAATATAATGGTAAAATGAAAATAAAAATAGGATTGAATGAGGAAGTGCCCTGGAGTCCAATAATATATGGTTATGGGGAGGTAGTTAATGTCTAATCTGGACAAGGGACGGACAGGTCCTGTGGGATCCATGCCTGGTTCATTTTTATGAACGTCAGCTTGTCCACATTGGCTGTAGACAGGCGGCTGCGTTTGTCTGTAATGACGCCCCCTGCCGTGCTGAATACACGTTCAGACAAAACGCTGGCTGCCGGGCAGGCCAGCACCTCCAAGGCATAAAAGGCTAGCTCTGGCCACGTGGACAATTTAGAGACCCAGAAGTTGAATGGGGCCGAACCATCAGTCAGTACGTGGAGGGGTGTGCACACGTACTGTTCCACCATGTTAGTGAAATGTTGCCTCCTGCTAACACGTTGCGTATCAGGTGGTGGTGCAGTTAGCTGTGGCGTGTTGACAAAAGTTTTCCACATCTCTGCCATGCTAACCCTGCCCTCAGAGGAGCTGGCCGTGACACAGCTGCCTTGGCGACCTCTTGCTCCTCCTCTGCCTTGGCCTTGGGCTTCCACTTGTTCCCCTGTGACATTTGGGAATGCTCTCAGTAGCGCGTCTACCAACGTGCGCTTGTACTCGCGCATCTTCCTATCACGCTCCAGTGCAGGAAGTAAGGTGGGCACATTGTCTTTGTAGCGTGGATCCAGCAGGGTGGCAACCCAGTAGTCCGCACAGGTTAAAATGTGGGCAACTCTGCTGTCGTTGCGCAGGCACTGCAGCATGTAGTCGCTCATGTGTGCCAGGCTGCCCAGGGGTAAGGACAAGCTGTCCTCTGTGGGAGGCGTATCGTCATCGTCCTGCCTTTCCCCCCAGCCACGCACCAGTGATGGACCCGAGCTGCGTTGGGTGCCACCCCGCTGTGACCATGCTTCATCCTCATCCTCCTCCACCTCCTCCTCATCCTCGTCCTCCTCGTCCTCCAGTAGTGGGCCCTGGCTGGCCACATTTGTACCTGGCCTCTGCTGTTGCAAAAAACCTCCCTCTGAGTCACTTCGAAGAGACTGGCCTGAAAGTGCTAAAAATGACCCCTCTTCCTCATCCTCCTCCTCCTCCTCCTGGGCCACCTCCTGTTCCATCATCGCCCTAAGTGTTTTCTCAAGGAGACATAGAAGTGGTATTGTAACGCTGATAACGGTGTCATCGCCACTGGCCATGTTGGTGGAGTACTCGAAACAGCGCAACAGGGCACACAGGTCTCGCATGGAGGCCCAGTCATTGGTGGTGAAGTGGTGCTGTTCTGTAGTGCGACTGACCCGTGCGTGCTGCAGCTGAAACTCCACTATGGCCTGCTGCTGCTCGCACAGTCTGTCCAGCATGTGCAAGGTGGAGTTCCACCTGGTGGGCACGTCGCATATGAGGCGGTGAGCGGGAAGGCCGAAGTTACGCTGTAGCGCAGACAGGCGAGCAGCGGCAGGATGTGAACGCCGGAAGCGCGAACAGACGGCCCGCACTTTATGCAGCAGCTCTGACATGTCGGGGTAGTTGTGAATGAACTTCTGCACCACCAAATTCAGCACATGCGCCAAGCAAGGGATGTGCGTCAAATTGGCTAGTCCCAGAGCTGCAACGAGATTTCGCCCATTATCACACACCACCAGGCCGGGCTTGAGGCTCACCGGCAGCAACCACTCGTCGGTCTGTTGTTCAATACCCCGCCACAACTCCTGTGCGGTGTGGGGCCTGTCCCCCAAACATATGAGTTTCAGAATGGCCTGCTGACGTTTACCCCGGGCTGTGCTGAAGTTGGTGGTGAAGGTGTGTGGCTGACTGGATGAGCAGGTGGAAGAAGAGGAGGAGGAAGCCGAGAAGGAGGAGGTGGCAACAGGAGGCAAAGAATGTTGCCCTGCGATCCTTGGCGGCGGCAGGACGTGCGCCAAACAGCTCTCCGCCTGGGGCCCAGCTGCCACTACATTTACCCAGTGTGCAGTTAGGGAGATATAGCGTCCCTGGCCGTGCTTACTGGTCCACGTATCTGTGGTTAGGTGGACCTTGCTACAGATGGCGTTGCGCAGTGCACACTTGATTTTATCGGATACTTGGTTGTGCAGGGAAGGCACGGCTCTCTTGGAGAAGTAGTGCCGGCTGGGAACAACATACTGTGGGACAGCAAGCGACATGAGCTGTTTGAAGCTGTCTGTGTCCACCAGCCTAAATGACAGCATTTCATAGGCCAGTAGTTTAGAAATGCTGGCATTCAGGGCCAGGGATCGAGGGTGGCTAGGTGGGAATTTACGCTTTCTATCAAATGTTTGTGAGATGGAGAGCTGAACGCTGGCGTGTGACATGGTTGAGACGCTTGGTGACGGAGGTGGTGGTGGTGGTGTTGGTGGTACATCCCCTGTTTGCTGGGCGGCAGGTGCCAACGTTCCTCCAGAGGCGGAGGAAGAGGCCGAGGCGGCAGCAGCAGAATAGGCCGAGGCGGCAGCAGCAGAAGAGGTAGCAGGGGGAGCCTGAGTGACTTCCTTGGTTTTAAGGTGTTTACTCCACTGCAGTTCATGCTTTGCATGCAGGTGCCTGGTCATGCAGGTTGTGCTCAGGTTCAGAACGTTAATGCCTCGCTTCAGGCTCTGATGGCACAGCGTGCAAACCACTCGGGTCTTGTCGTCAGCACATTGTTTGAAGAAGTGCCATGCCAGGGAACTCCTTGAAGCTGCCTTTGGGGTGCTCGGTCCCAGATGGCGGCGGTCAGTAGCAGGCGGAGTCTCTTGGCGGCGGGTGTTCTGCTTTTGCCCACTGCTCCCTCTTTTGCTACGCTGTTGGCTCGGTCTCACCACTGCCTCTTCCTCCGAACTGTGAAAGTCAGTGGCACGACCTTCATTCCATGTGGGGTCTAGGACCTCATCGTCCCCTGCATCGTCTTCCACCCAGTCTTGATCCCTGACCTCCTGTTCAGTCTGCACACTGCAGAAAGACGCAGCAGTTGGCACCTGTGTTTCGTCATCATCAGAGACATGCTGAGGTGGTATTCCCATGTCCTCATCATCAGGAAACATAAGTGGTTGTGCGTCAGTGCATTCTATGTCTTTCACCGCTGGGGAAGGGCTAGGTGGATGCCCTTGGGAAACCCTGCCAGCGGAGTCTTCAAACAGCATAAGAGACTGCTGCATAACTTGAGGCTGAGACAGTTTCCCTGGTATGCATGGGGGTGATGTGACAGACTGATGGGGTTGGTTTTCAGGCGCCATCTGTGCGCTTTCTGCAGAAGACTGGGTGGGAGATAATGTGAACGTGCTGGATCCACTGTCGGCCACCCAATTGACTAATGCCTGTACCTGCTCAGGCCTTACCATCCTTAGAACGGCATTGGGCCCCACCATATATCGCTGTAAATTCTGGCGGCTACTGGGACCTGAGGTAGTTGGTACACTAGGACGTGTGGATGTGGCAGAACGGCCACGTCCTCTCCCAGCACCAGAGGGTCCACTAACACCACCACGACCATGTCCACGTCCGCGTCCCTTACTAGATGTTTTTCTCATTGTTATGGTTCACCACAACAACAAATATATTATTTGGCCCAATGTATTGTATTCAAATTCAGCGGGATATAAATTTGAGGCCTAGTATTTAGGCGCTGGGTGACCGGTATGGATTTAGTGACAGAATTAGACTTGGAAATGCACAGAAGCGTGTGTGTGAAGTTATTCTGAATGACCCAATGTGCACCTTGAATATTATATACCCTTTTTGGGATAGATTTCAAATAGCTCTGATATAGCAGAAACCACTAAATTATGAAATTGCTAAATTGGGAATTGTACTTCAACCCAGAACAAAAAATGTGCTTTGACGGACACTAAATATCTTGCCCAGCAACAACAGTACAGCGGTAACGAGAGATTTAGAGGGATTTAAATTTGAGGCCTAGTATTTAGGCGCTGGGTGACAGGTATGGGTTTAGTGACAGAATTAGACTTGGAAATACACAGTAGCGGGTGTGTGTGAAGTTATTCTGAATGACCCAATGTGCACCTTCAATATTATATACCCTTTTAGGGATAGATTCCAAATAGCTCTGATATAGCAGGAACCACTAAATTATGAAATTGCTAAATTGGGAATTGTACTTCAACCCAGAACAAAAAATGTGCTTTGACGGACACTAAATATCTTGCCCAGCAACAACAGTACAGCGGTAACGAGAGATTTAGAGGGATTTAAATTTGAGGCCTAGTATTTAGGCGCTGGGTGACAGGTATGGGTTTAGTGACAGAATTAGACTTGGAAATACACAGTAGCGGGTGTGTGTGAAGTTATTCTGAATGACCCAATGTGCACCTTCAATATTATATACCCTTTTTGGGATAGATTTCAAATAGCTCTGATATAGCAGGAACCACTAAATTATGAAATTGCTAAATTGGGAATTGTACTTCAACCCAGAACAAAAAATGTGCTTTGACGGACACTAAATATCTTGCCCAGCAACAACAGTACAGCGGTAACGAGAGATTTAGCGGGATATAAATTTGAGGCCTAGTATTTAGGCGCTGGGTCACCGGTATGGATTTAGTGACAGAATTAGACTTGGAAATGCACAGAAGCGGTGTGTGTGAAGTTATTCTGAATGACCCTATGTGCACCTTCAATATTATATACCCTTTTAGGGATAGATTTCAAATAGCTCTGATATAGCAGAAACCACTAAATTATGAAATTGCTAAATTGGGAATTGTACTTCAACCCAGAACAAAAAATGTGCTTTGACGGACACTAAATATCTTGCCCAGCAACAACAGTACAGCGGTGGTAACGAGAGATTTAGAGGGATTTAAATTTGAGGCCTAGTATTTAGGCGCTGGGTCACCGGTATGGATTTAGTGACAGAATTAGACTTGGAAATGCACAGAAGCGTGTGTGTGAAGTTATTCTGAATGACCCAATGTGCACCTTCAATATTATATACCCTTTTAGGGATAGATTTCAAATAGCTCTGATATAGCAGAAACCACTAAATTATGAAATTGCTAAATTGGGAATTGTACTTCAACCCAGAACAAAAAATGTGCTTTGACGGACACTAAATATCTTGCCCAGCAACAACAGTACAGCGGTAACGAGAGATTTAGAGGGATTTAAATTTGAGGCCTAGTATTTAGGCGCTGGGTGACAGGTATGGGTTTAGTGACAGAATTAGACTTGGAAATGCACAGAAGCGTGTGTGTGAAGTTATTCTGAATGACCCAATGTGCACCTTCAATATTATATACCCTTTTAGGGATAGATTTCAAATAGCTCTGATATAGCAGAAACCACTAAATTATGAAATTGCTAAATTGGGAATTGTACTTCAACCCAGAACAAAAAATGTGCTTTGACGGACACTAAATATCTTGCCCAGCAACAACAGTACAGCGGTAACGAGAGATTTAGAGGGATTTAAATTTGAGGCCTAGTATTTAGGCGCTGGGTGACAGGTATGGGTTTAGTGACAGAATTAGACTTGGAAATACACAGTAGCGGGTGTGTGTGAAGTTATTCTGAATGACCCAATGTGCACCTTCAATATTATATACCCTTTTAGGGATAGATTCCAAATAGCTCTGATATAGCAGGAACCACTAAATTATGAAATTGCTAAATTGGGAATTGTACTTCAACCCAGAACAAAAAATGTGCTTTGACGGACACTAAATATCTTGCCCAGCAACAACAGTACAGCGGTAACGAGAGATTTAGAGGGATTTAAATTTGAGGCCTAGTATTTAGGCGCTGGGTGACAGGTATGGGTTTAGTGACAGAATTAGACTTGGAAATACACAGTAGCGGGTGTGTGTGAAGTTATTCTGAATGACCCAATGTGCACCTTCAATATTATATACCCTTTTTGGGATAGATTTCAAATAGCTCTGATATAGCAGGAACCACTAAATTATGAAATTGCTAAATTGGGAATTGTACTTCAACCCAGAACAAAAAATGTGCTTTGACGGACACTAAATATCTTGCCCAGCAACAACAGTACAGCGGTAACGAGAGATTTAGCGGGATATAAATTTGAGGCCTAGTATTTAGGCGCTGGGTCACCGGTATGGATTTAGTGACAGAATTAGACTTGGAAATGCACAGAAGCGTGTGTGTGAAGTTATTCTGAATGACCCTATGTGCACCTTCAATATTATATACCCTTTTAGGGATAGATTTCAAATAGCTCTGATATAGCAGAAACCACTAAATTATGAAATTGCTAAATTGGGAATTGTACTTCAACCCAGAACAAAAAATGTGCTTTGACGGACACTAAATATCTTGCCCAGCAACAACAGTACAGCGGTGGGTAACGAGAGATTTAGAGGGATTTAAATTTGAGGCCTAGTATTTAGGCGCTGGGTCACCGGTATGGATTTAGTGACAGAATTAGACTTGGAAATGCACAGAAGCGTGTGTGTGAAGTTATTCTGAATGACCCTATGTGCACCTTCAATATTATATACCCTTTTAGGGATAGATTTCAAATAGCTCTGATATAGCAGAAACCACTAAATTATGAAATTGCTAAATTGGGAATTGTACTTCAACCCAGAACAAAAAATGTGCTTTGACGGACACTAAATATCTTGCCCAGCAACAACAGTACAGCGGTGGGTAACGAGAGATTTAGAGGGATTTAAATTTGAGGCCTAGTATTTAGGCGCTGGGTCACCGGTATGGATTTAGTGACAGAATTAGACTTGGAAATGCACAGAAGCGTGTGTGTGAAGTTATTCTGAATGACCCAATGTGCACCTTCAATATTATATACCCTTTTAGGGATAGATTTCAAATAGCTCTGATATAGCAGAAACCACTAAATTATGAAATTGCTAAATTGGGAATTGTACTTCAACCCAGAACAAAAAATGTGCTTTGACGGACACTAAATATCTTGCCCAGCAACAACAGTACAGCGGTGGGTAACGAGAGATTTAGAGGGATTTAAATTTGAGGCCTAGTATTTAGGCGCTGGGTCACCGGTATGGATTTAGTGACAGAATTAGACTTGGAAATGCACAGAAGCGTGTGTGTGAAGTTATTCTGAATGACCCAATGTGCACCTTCAATATTATATACCCTTTTTGGGATAGATTTCAAATAGCTCTGATATAGCAGGAACCACTAAATTATGAAATTGCTAAATTGGGAATTGTATTTCAACCCAGAACAAGAAATGTGCTTGAACGGACACTAAATAACTCGCCCAGCTACAGCACTAGGGACAGATTTAGCTGGATATAAATTTGAGGCCTAGTATTTAGGCGCTGGGTGACCGGTATGGATTTAGTGACAGAATTAGACTGGGATATGGCCAAAAAATAAACAGACTATTGCTGGTTAAATGCACTTGGTGTGACAGCTTCACCCTGATGTAGGCTTTAGCCAAAAAACAACCACACCATTGAGGGTTAAATGCACTTGGTGACAGGCGCAGCTTGCCCCTGATTTTGTATATGGCCAAAAAATGAACAGACTATTGCTGGTTAAATGCACTTGGTGTGACAGCTTCACCCTGATGTAGGCTTTAGCCAAAAAACAACCACACCATTGAGGGTTAAATGCACTTGGTGACAGGCGCAGCTTGCCCCTGATTTTGTATATGGCCAAAAAATGAACAGACTATTGCTGGTTAAATGCACTTGGTGTCACAGCTTCACCCTGATGTAGGCTTTAGCCAAAAAACAACCACACCATTGAGGGTTAAATGCACTTGGTGACAGGCGCAGCTTGCCCCTGATTTTGTATATGGCCAAAAAATGAACAGACTATTGCTGGTTAAATGCACTTGGTGTGACAGCTTCACCCTGATGTAGGCTTTAGCCAAAAAACAACCACACCATTGAGGGTTAAATGCACTTGGTCGCAGCTTGTGCTGGCGCACCACAAGACACAAAATGGCCGCCGATCACCCCAGAAAAATGAGACTGACAAACGGTCTGTGCAGCCTAAAAACAGTGAGCAATTGAGGATCAGCAGCTCAATGATCCACAGCTGCAGATCGATCAGTTAATCAAGTCCTTTGGAGGAGTTAATCTGCCTAATCTCGCCCTACTGTCGCAGCCGCAACCTCTCCCTACGCTAATCAGAGCAGAGTGACGGGCGGCGCTATGTGACTCCAGCTTAAATAGAGGCTGGGTCACATGGTGCTCTGGCCAATCACAGCCATGCCAATAGTAGGCATGGCTGTGATGGCCTCTTGGGGCAAGTAGTATGACGCTTGTTGATTGGCTGCTTTGCAGCCTTTCAAAAAGCGCCAAGAAAGCGTCACAAAAGCGCCAAGAAAGCGACGAACACCGAACCCGAACCCGGACTTTTACGAAAATGTCCGGGTTCGGGTCCGTGTCACGGACACCCCAAAATTCGGTACGAACCCGAACTATACAGTTCGAGTTCGCTCATCCCTAGTCGTTGTCTATCAGTTTTTTGTTGCATGTATCAGTCCTTGTGTGTAACGTCGCTTTTATATTGGCACTCATTAAATGTTACATTTTAGCTCCCTCTGTCCCCCTCTGGGAATAGTTTTTGAATTACTGGTTTAGACAAAGTTTTTTTTCTGATAACACTGTGTGTTTAAACACCATCTTCCCCAATAAGAGACACGTTTTTGAATGTTTTTTATTTATAAAATCAGTTCAGTTTTAAAGCAGGCTGTTTGTTAACACCATCAACCATGAGTTTATCCATAGCTCTATACCTCAGTGTCACTCAGACAATCTTAACTATTCCTTTCAATGCATTAAAGAGCCTAAAACGGGGAAGCAAAAAAATAAAAATAAATAGAAAAAGACAGGAGAGAAAAAAATATGAGTGTTATACGCCAAATTTCAGGGCGGTTTGAGCACTTTTGATTTGGGGCCATCAAATTGATTGGGTCCCAAATATAATTTTTGACCGATCATGTTAGAATTGGACATGAAACAAAATTCTATAAATCTGTTGATCTCTAATACGAGCTGAATAGAATCGCCTGGACAATTCACCTGAATCAAACACGAATTTAAAGAAATTTGCTCATTGTTAAGAGTAACGCAAACACTTTTTTTCATACTTGGTGATCTTTCTGTACTCATCTCTGGATTGCTCAAGCACAGAGGAAAAATAAGGACACATCTGGAGTCTTCATGCATGCATCTTTGCCTTAGAAACGTAGCTAATAACCAGGAAATAATTTTATGCTCATTGTCGTTCATTGGTTTACTTTTGTTCATTTTTTTTTTGGGTAGAATTTGTGGTTGGCTATATTGATGCAATAAATGCTAACAGTACTACAAGTAATTTCCATAAATTTTATGAGAACATAAATTATCTTATTCATCTCCAACAGAGAACTTTCAAAGTTGTCACGAGGCAATAACGTTGAGCCGTTTGATTAGTAAACCGTATATAGTAAAACCTTTGCTGTTTGACCTCAGCTGAGATATTAAATGATACTGCCAATATCTATTACAGTGTTGGTGGCTAGCCAGATATTTACACCACCTTAATTGACCATAAAAGTCTCAGCGCATTTACTGACTGTATATATTATCGCTTGTCAATTCCTTTAAATGAGTCTGATAATCAGGTTAAATCATCTCGCCGGTCGACCATATAAAATCAGTCAATTTCGTAAACACAAACGTCTAATTAATCACCACTGAACAATGAATATTAGATGGAGTCCTTGAGAAGTAATGCTCTGGGTATGGAGGAAGAGAATGACAATTAATGTAGATAATGAGATGATAGAAGTGTATCTTGTATTTAAACCTTCAACGTAATGAATGGATGTAGGAACGTCCTGCTTGACTGACTACATTTAATATAAATCCATTTTAATATCAAGGGATTGGGTTTCCCTACTTTGGCCTTGTTGTGTGTGATGTATGGGTGAGCGCCAAAGGCAAAAATCTACAGTACAATAGATTTCATTGGTACATAAAATAGATGGGATGTTGTACTTTTGGGGCACTGGATAAATGTTTCCATATTTGATAAAGAGCAGATTGGAACTAAATGGGTGTGGGGGGGAATTAAAACTTTATGTACAGTATAAAATTGATCATAGTTATTTTGGCATGAAAAAACTTAAAGGGGTTTTCTTGGATGATCTTTCCTCAGAACAGACATCAATATCAGATCGATTTCTGAACTTTGGCACCCATGCTGATCAGCTTTTGATGGCAGTTGCTACCCCCTGTAGGCTATACATCAGACGGAAGGCTCTTTCAATTATGTAGTTCCCAGTGCCAATTTACTGCAGCTAAGCTCCTAATTACCTAAATGGGAGGTGAGATGCAAAAGTCTGGCACAGTTGCTACACTTCAGATGGAACTTTCTGCGTCCAGCTCTGTCTACTGTATCGTATCTGGCTCTGGCAACTGCACAAAACAGTTGATTGGTGGGGTGTGGTGTCAGGACCCCTTCAATCTGATATTGATGAACTATCCTGAGGATAGGTCATCAATATCTAATACCCGTAAAACATTGTTAAGATTACAATATTATAATGCTCTTTTTAGATGATGGTGTTTTGATAGGTTCTACTAAAAAGGGCAAACAATAATAATAATAATTAAAAAATATCTGGTGACGGGGTTTGTTTTATTTGTTTTAGTGTTATATATATATTTTTTTTTTAACTTGTGTTGTTCAGTTCTTTTGATATTCCTACTGATAAATACATTAAGTGTTTTTTTTTAAACAATTTTATTTTGTTTTTTAAAATATCCATACATATGTATGTTATAAAAATAGTACATCGTAGTGCAAAGAGAATGTAAAGTTTAGGTTACAAACATCACATTTGTATAGGGACAAATTATTAATATCAATTACAGATATTATTATATGCATAGAACAAAAACCTGAGAGTGGAACGTAGAACGTCGGAACACCTGGGTATAGAATATGAGGTGTTAAGCAAAGTTTCTATATTATTACCATAATGACCAGATACGAAGGAATGTATTTCTGGATTTTAACTCCCAATGTGAGAGCTCTTCAAGGCGATAAAATTGGTCGACTTTAGCTATCCAATGGTCTATAGTGGGGATGACTGGGCTACGCCAATTTATGGGGATAAGTAGTCGTGCCGCTGAGATCAGGAAGGAAAAGAGGACTTTTTTGTGAGTGTCCACCCCATGTATGCCAAAAGATAATAGTGCGATCTCAGGGGAAATAGGGAAGTTGGTATTGCATATGTTATTGGTGAAATTGAATATTTTCTCCCACCGGGGTTTTAGCAGAGGGCAGTCCCGCCAGATATGGAAATAAGAACCTTTTATTCTTTTCACATCTCCAACAATTGTCTGGGACGCTAGAATAATACGAGGAAATCTTGTCTGGGGTTCTGTACCATCTAGATAAAACCTTGTAACCGTTCTCCTGTACTCGGACACATCTTGAGAGTTTGTGTGGAGTGATGAAGAGTTTGGTCATTTCAGATTGAGAGAATTGTCTTCCCAGGTCCTTTTCCCATAGTGCTATTACTGCTGGTTTGACACTCAAAGTGGAGAGGGCAAGTTTCTTATAAAGAGCAGAAATTAACTTAGAGGGGTAATTAGTGGATTTCAACAGATTTTCAAACCAGTCTAGGGGTTTCTGCATGTTTAAGGATTTGGCTCTAAGGGTGATTTCTTTACTAATATAGGTGAGGAGTAAGGTATGTGAGGGAGTAGCTTCCAGATTGTTTAAAAGAGACTCTCCAGAGAGGACATCTTTGTCCAGTAGATCTGTTACTAACTTAATAGATGATCTGATCCCTAGAGGGCATGAGTCCTTCAGCTCTTTTGGAGCTAATGAAATAATATCTCCAACCTGAAGGAGAGGGGAGGGGTAGGGCGCAGCAGTTGGAGGAAAACCACTTCCATACCTTCAATGAAGTGCGAACTATAGGGTTCGGAATAGAGGAGAAGGCAGAAAGTGGGATGTCCGACAACAACATGACCCTAATAGTAGAGGGAAAAAAAGTATTTTCTAACGGTAGCCATTGTTTGTGATTTGAGGGCCAGAGCCAGTCAATCACTCTAGTTAGGTGTATAGCCTTCATATAAAGCTCAGGGTCGGGTAAACCTATCCCACCTAGTTGTTGTTTAGGTTTTGTTAAGGTAGAAAAGGAAATTCTAGGCTTTTTACCCTTCAAAATAAACTTCTGGATCTGGGAGTTCAAAGACCTAAAAAAAGACCTAGGGATGGCGATTGGGAGGACTTGCAGGAGGTAAGTGAGTCTTGGAATTACCAGGGACATTACCAGGTTCTTTCTGCCAAACCAAGACAGGTAAGGGTAGTCCAGAGAATCAAGCTGAGCAACAATGGCCTTCAGGAGGGGGGTACAGTTGAGCTGAAACAATTCTGAGAGATGGAGGTTAATTTAATGCCCAAGTAGGTCAGATGCCTGTTAGACCAGTTAAAAGGAGAGTTTAATTGGAGGGCAGAGATTTGGGTTGGGGATAAACCAATATGAAGGATCTGGGATTTTTAGGGATTGATTTTGAAATTTGAAAGGAGACCGAATCTATTTAAGAGGGATACTGTTAGGGGCATAGATTTAGTGGGGTTTGTTGTAAGGATAAGCAGATCGTCTGCGAAAGCCGCCAATTTAAATTCTTTTGGGCCTAATTTTAGTCCAATGATGCCCTCTTCTTCTTGTCTCAAGGCCTACAAAAGGGTCTCCATCACTAAGACAAATATGAGGGGAGAGAGAGGACATCCTTGACGTGTACCATTTTTAATTGAGAAACGGGTGGAGATGAGGTTATTGACCAGGACTGAGGCAGAGGAATTTGTGTACATTGCAAAAACAGCATTGATGTAAGGGTTAGGAATATGAAATTTGTGCAGGGTATGTCTTATGAATGACCAGTCTATTCGGTCAAAAGCTTTTTCAGCATCAGTGCCAAGTAAAAACAAAGGGCCTTTTCTTGTGAGAAGCGTAGAAGAGGGCATCAAGAACTTTTGTAGTGTTTTCTTTTCCCTCCCGACCTTTCACAAATCCCACCTGATCAGAGTGAATTAAGTTAGGGAGAAAAGATTGGAGTCTAGTGGCCAACATTTTCGCCAGGATTTTTAAGTCTGTATTTTTAAGTCTGTAAGGATATGGGACGATAGTTAGCGCAAGAGGAAGGGTCTTTACCTTCTTTGGGTATTATAGTAATTAGTGCATTAGTCATATCAATTGATAAAGGTTGGTTGTGAAGGGAAGAGTTGCAGACGGGGAGGAAATAAGGGATTAGAGAGTCTTGGAAAGAGGTATAGTAAGCAGTGGGGAAGCCATCCGGGCCTGGGCATTTATCTATTGGGGAGGCTTTAAGGGCTGCAGCTAATTCAGTTGGAGTGAAAGGCTTTTCTAGGGTATCTTGCTGGTCTGGGGATAATTTAGGAAGGTTTAGTGTATCCAGAAAGGCCTTAACTGACGTTTCTCTATTCTGAGTGAGTGGGTCCTCTGTGGGGGAGGTAAATTATACAAAGTTTCGTAAAAAAGCTTAAACTGTTCAGCTATAGCCTCTGAGGAGAAGAGCTTAATACGTTGCATCATGAACTTAGAGGCCTTGTTACCATGAGCAAAAAACTTGTGTTGGGAGGATAAATAGTATTTAGCGGCTTTGGCATTTAGGAGGATTTTAAGCTCTGTTCTAAGAGCGGTAAGTTCTGCTAAGTGATGGATTGCGAGGGATCTCTTGTGGAGAGACTCCAATACGTGAATCTGGTCCAGAAGAGAGGAAATGTGTTTATCTGCTTGTTTCTTCAGATAGGAACATTTGCTAATGAAGTGTCCTCTTATAAAAACTTTGTGGGCATCCCAAAGGGTCTGGGGGGAAATATCTGGGTTTTTATTGAGGGAAAAATATTCCTCTATAAGGGATTTGAAGTATTTTAATAAATCGTTGCTCAGCACGGTTTCATTAAGTCTCCAAATAGGAGTCCTACCTGGTTCAGAAGACGGTCGTATAGTACAGAAGATAGGGGAGTAATCTGATATGGTGATGTTACCAATTTTTGCATCCAATAAGAGAGGTATCTGGTCCTTCGGAACGAATATATAATCTATCCTGCTATAGGAGTGACCTGGAGCGGAATAAAAGGAATAGTCAGTGTGATTAGGGTTAAGGCAACGCCATATATCTATGAGTCCTAGGTCATAAAGTCTGGTGTTCAGCTTTTTAAGAGATTTAGCAGAGAAAGAAGATTTTTTAGAGGACGTATCAACAAGGGGCTGTAAGGCGACGTTAAAGTCACCTGCCAAAACGAGGGTTCCCTCCTGCAAGTCTTCCATCAGGGTCAAAAGGGACAGAATCCAGTCAATCTGGTCGGTGTTAGGGGCGTAAATATTGACAAAAGTGTACATTTTACGACCAATAGTACCCTTGAGGATGATGTATCTGCCATCCGGGTCTTGTGTGTGTGCAGAATAAGTGAAGGGAACATTTCCTCTGAAACCTATACTCACTCCTCTAGAGGCCGCTCCCCCTGCTCCACAATGATACCAATTTGGATATTTGGAGAATGAAAGGTCAGGGTAGTTACCATGTTTATAATGGGTTTCCTGTAAGAACAAGACTGAACATCTTTCCTTCCAAAGGAGGGGAAAAAAATTGGGTTCTTTTAGATGGAGATCTAAGGCTCTTTATATTAAAGGACGCTAACTTAAGGTCATTCATGGTTAAATGATTGGGCCGTAGTGGCGGCCCCTAGAGAAGTGAGCATACTCCCCCCACTTAACATATATAGATGTGACTGATATTCAGGTGTTCCACAAATGTAAAAACATAAAAGAAAAACATAAACCTTTATAAAACAGTAATGCGGCGGTGGGAAGTCAAGTTGCCGCTTTAAGAACAACATGAAGCTTAATGGCTTCTTCAGAGAGGGGGGGGGGGGAAGTGGGGTTAACCCAATTATAGGATCCTGCTAATAATGGGAACAAGTAAGGCATTTGAATATGTACTCCAGATAAAAGGAAGGGGTAGGAAGAGGGAAGGGGGGTTAAGGGGAGGGATATAGATGGAAAAAGGAATGGTGAAGGAAGAGAATGAGAGAGAGGTAGGAAGGTGGACTTAGTGGAAAATAGAGACAGAGGTACTGCTTATATTATGCCAACAGAATTAGAGAGAAAGAACTATGACACAGTCCCAGTTATCCTCCTCGGGGTCAGGTTTCCACTGCGATTTTTCATATGCTGTCTTTTAGTAGTAGCGGTCTTCTCCCAGGGGGTCAGCTTCGGAAGATCAGGTAATATGGAGATCTCAGACACTGCGTCCCAGCTTGCTATGTCCATTGGAGGAATGTCCATAGAAGAAAATGCATCCTGAAGACCCATATAGGTAGAAATCTTGATCTATTTTCCTGCGTATTTGAAGGACAGACCAAAGGGGAAGGTCCATCTATATAGGATATTCTTGTTGCGCAGGTGATCTGTGAGAGGTTTCAAGATTTTCCTCTTATTTTAGGTGACAGGGGAAAGGTCTTGAAATATCTTGATAGTAGAATCACCAAAAGAGATGGCATTTGAGGCTCTGGCTGCGTTAAAGATTTTTTTCTTTGTTTGCATAATTTAAAAAGCGGAAGATAATGTCTCTGGGAGGTTCTGTATCCTTTGGCTTCTGTCTGAGGGCTCTGTGAGCTCTTTCTATAATCATGTCAGACAAGTCGTCATTTCCCAGGAGGGTTGCAGCTATTTTTCTAATGGTGGATATAAGGTCATCATTAGGCACAGACTCTGGTATGCCTCTGAATCGGAGGTTGTTCCTTCTGCCCCTGTTTTTCTTGATCCTCCATGGCTGCATGCAGCTGGTTTATATGCTGCTGGCAGGAGGAGAGGGATTGGGAAACAGCGGCGCTATGCTCCAGGGTGGCCTGACTGATATTCTCCAGAGATTCGACTCTGTGACCTATATGTTGAATCTCCTGTGTGAGTACAGAGATTTCTTTCTTAAGGGGTGAAAGGGCTTCAGCAAGGGCTTGCTTGATGAAACGCCTAGACACAGGCAGGGAGCGGGAGCTTATAGACTCACCACCATCGCTTTCTCCCTCAGAAATGCTTCCATCAAAGCGCTCGTCTGCCGGCGCCATCTTGGATTATCTAACTGCAGGCGAAGCGGTTTGTTTCTTTAGATATTTTGCCATTCCCGATCCTGGATTAGGGCATTTCGGGATCACAGCATGGTCTGTGTTCTTTTGTCCTCCGATTTTCACCATTTTGGAGTACAATGGCTGGCGTAAGTGAGTCCCTTTAGCAGGAGATTAAGCGGAGCTCAGCAGAGCATGTCTTCACAGCTCACAGTGTTCTTATTCCATTTGTCAAAGGGTCCAGCTACACATACTCACATTTTTTTGGGTTAGGCAAAAAAGACCAGCTCCAGATGTTGCATGGAAGTCTATGCGAAATAATAAATGCAGGATAAATAAGCATTTTTTTTTTTGTAGAGCAATTTTGGTTTGCACATTTTTTTAAATGACAGCATATTTTGGTTGTTGCATATTTTGCCTTATTTTCTTGAGTTTTTTTTTTATTTTCCATAGACTTCTATTTGTTTTATGTCCCTGTTGAAAAAAATGTCTTATCCATCCTGAGCCCCTGAACCCCTGTGATAAATCCGGTGCAGGTCTAGACAGCCGGTATAAGTTTACGCAATCTACAGGATTTGTAAATCTGGGCCAATGTGTCTTGTATTTCCTCATGACATGTTTACATTGTGGTTGTGTTTTTATTTTACCATGCAACTGATCTGCAGAGGAAGTTACATCAGTGGGGGGTATATACTTTCTTGTATAAAAATGCATGCCTTGCAAAGAAAAATCCAAGAAAACATTATTTATAAAAAAAAGCCTAACAAATGCTACAAAAATATCACAAAAAAAAGTATCACGAGGCTAGTCTTTTTGGACCCCTTTTCACTACTGCAATCCAGATGGACAATTCACCCATAAACAATTCAATGAACATTTATGGTGGGTTTGTTGCGCTAGCAGAGCTGAATTATTCATTAAACTGTTTATTTCCATCTCAAACATAAGTCGCTTAGTTAATGTGTGTGTGGATTCGCTCTGGTAGACAGGGTGTGCGGACGCAGTACAGAGGTAAATGACCAGTTCTTAAATCAAACTTCCATGTTTATTCACACATAAAGCAAAAACAAAAAGTCACTTTGCAGTCTTGGTGTTAGTTCACACACAATGGAAAGTCCACATAACAAAAATCACCTTGTTGGCAGTTCTGCCTCCAGCAGTCCATAGCATGCTTTTAGGGGGCCATTTCCCTTACAGACGGGTCTTAGTCCTCCAGCATGGCACAAGCCTCAGATCCCAGCACACACACCACCTGAGCCCCACTGTCAGACTGAGGTAATCCTGCTTACCTGGCAGAGCTGGCTGTATTTTTTAGGCCTGGCAAAGCTGGCCTGGAACATCGGGAGTAGTCACCCACCCAGCACTTTGACTACTCCTTAGTAGTAACCATACTAAGTATTAAGGTGTCAAACAGCAACTGCTGCTGACACATAAAAAACTTCTCTTACTTCACTGAGACCAGGAACCTCGTGACATGTATTATCATCCACGATGATTCCTTGTACCTTCTTACATGTGATATATTTGGTTTACCTGTAGTCCTTTGGAAACCAGCTATGAAAACAGGATATCATCCTGCAGTGGGATAAATGGCAAATTCAACCCTGCTTAATCTGTATATTGATTTGAAGTTCATTTAGATAGAGGCTACTTGTCTGAATATAATTATGTCTACATGACAGCAAAAATGTGATAACTACATGAAGATTTAGTATGTCTCTGTTAGTTTCTTGGTAAAGGAGGACAGTGTGTCTGCCAAGCCTCAATCATTACCCTGATGTGATCAGTATGATAATTGGGAATGCCTGGAACCCTTCCTAGATTTCGGGGGCAATAACCAAATATAGTTAAATTAGATAGCTGGCAGATTATCCTAAATATTGTGATTAATGTACTCCTTAATACAGTGCTGTAGGCTGACAAGTCATTATTAACACTGTCGACAGTGGATGGGATATTTGGTGTTTAATAAATTTGTGAAGAAATGCAAAAAGCTACACTCTAATTCAGTTTGAGCCATTAGCATGATTGTAAAAATGAATAAAAATGTAAATAATATATTTTAATGAACTCAAAATTTGAAATGATTGTCAGCTATTCTTGTGCTTTGAGTGATAACTGTTCTCCAACTAGACCATTCGGGGGGTATCCAGGATTTTTATATTAAAGTCCCATCCTCAGGATAGAATATCAATATGAGATCTGTGGGGGTCAGACTCCAGAGACCCCCGCCAATCATCTGTTTAAGGAAACTACAGCGCTCACTGAAGCTGCTCTCTCCTTACATCTTTCCAAAAACAGTGCCGTACATTGTATAGATCAATAGTACAGGCGTTGTCTGTTGGTAAACAGAGAAGCGGGGAGCACCATAGGGTAATAACTAGGGATGAGCGAACTCGAACTGTATAGTTCGGGTTCGTACCGAATTTTGGGGTGTCCGTGACACGGACCCGAACCCGGACATTTTCGTAAAAGTCCGGGTTCGGGTTCGGTGTTCGTCGCTTTCTTCGCGCTTTTGTGACGCTTTCTTGGCGCTTTTTGAAAGGCTGCAAAGCAGCCAATCAACAAGCGTCATACTACTTGCCCCAAGAGGCCATCACAGCCATGCCTACTATTGGCATGGCTGTGATTGGCCAGAGCACCATGTGACCCAGCCTCTATTTAAGCTGGAGTCACATAGCGCCGCCCGTCACTCTGCTCTGATTAGCGTAGGGAGAGGTTGCGGCTGCGACAGTAGGGCGAGATTAGGCAGATTAACTCCTCCAAAGGACTTGATTAACTGATCGATCTGCAGCTGTGGATCATTGAGCTGCTGATCCTCAATTGCTCACTGTTTTTAGGCTGCCCAGACCGTTTGTCAGTCACATTTTTCTGGGGTGATCGGCGGCCATTTTGTGTCTTGTGGTGCGCCAGCACAAGCTGCGACCAAGTGCATTTAACCCTCAATGGTGTGGTTGTTTTTTGGCTAAAGCCTACATCAGGGTGAAGCTGTCACACCAAGTGCATTTAACCAGCAATAGTCTGTTCATTTTCTGGCCATATACAAAATCAGGGGCAAGCTGCGCCTGTCACCAAGTGCATTTAACCCTCAATGGTGTGGTTGTTTTTTGGCTAAAGCCTACATCAGGGTGAAGCTGTCACACCAAGTGCATTTAACCAGCAATAGTCTGTTCATTTTTTGGCCATATACTAAATCAGGGGCAAGCTGCGCCTGTCACCAAGTGCATTTAACCCTCAATGGTGTGGTTGTTTTTTGGCTAAAGCCTACATCAGGGTGAAGCTGTCACACCAAGTGCATTTAACCAGCAATAGTCTGTTTATTTTTTGGCCATATCCCAGTCTAATTCTGTCACTAAATCCATACCGGTCACCCAGCGCCTAAATACTAGGCCTCAAATTTATATCCCGCTAAATCTGTCCTTAGTGCTGTAGCTGGGCGAGTTATTTAGTGTCCGTTCAAGCACATTTCTTGTTCTGGGTTGAAATACAATTCCCAATTTAGCAATTTCATAATTTAGTGGTTTCTGCTATATCAGAGCTATTTGAAATCTATCCCTAAAAGGGTATATAATATTCAAGGTGCACATTGGGTCATTCAGAATAACTTCACACACACCCGCTACTGTGTATTTCCAAGTCTAATTCTGGCACTAAACCCATACCTGTCACCCAGCGCCTAAATACTAGGCCTCAAATTTATATCAAGCTAAATCTGTCCCTAGTGCTGTAGCTGGGCGAGTTATTTAGTGTCCGTTCAAGCACATTTCTTGTTCTGGGTTGAAATACAATTCCCAATTTAGCAATTTCATAATTTAGTGGTTTCTGCTATATCAGAGCTATTTGAAATCTATCCCTAAAAGGGTATATAATATTCAAGGTGCACATTGGGTCATTCAGAATAACTTCACACACACCCGCTACTGTGTATTTCCAAGTCTAATTCTGGCACTAAACCCATACCTGTCACCCAGCGCCTAAATACTAGGCCTCAAATTTATATCCCGCTAAATCTGTCCTTAGTGCTGTAGCTGGGCGAGTTATTTAGTGTCCGTTCAAGCACATTTCTTGTTCTGGGTTGAAATACAATTCCCAATTTAGCAATTTCATAATTTAGTGGTTTCTGCTATATCAGAGCTATTTGAAATCTATCCCTAAAAGGGTATATAATATTCAAGGTGCACATTGGGTCATTCAGAATAACTTCACACACACCCGCTACTGTGTATTTCCAAGTCTAATTCTGGCACTAAACCCATACCTGTCACCCAGCGCCTAAATACTAGGCCTCAAATTTATATCCCGCTAAATCTGTCCTTAGTGCTGTAGCTGGGCGAGTTATTTAGTGTCCGTTCAAGCACATTTCTTGTTCTGGGTTGAAATACAATTCCCAATTTAGCAATTTCATAATTTAGTGGTTTCTGCTATATCAGAGCTATTTGAAATCTATCCCTAAAAGGGTATATAATATTCAAGGTGCACATTGGGTCATTCAGAATAACTTCACACACACCCGCTACTGTGTATTTCCAAGTCTAATTCTGGCACTAAACCCATACCTGTCACCCAGCGCCTAAATACTAGGCCTCAAATTTATATCCCGCTAAATCTGTCCTTAGTGCTGTAGCTGGGCGAGTTATTTAGTGTCCGTTCAAGCACATTTCTTGTTCTGGGTTGAAATACAATTCCCAATTTAGCAATTTCATAATTTAGTGGTTTCTACTATATCAGAGCTATTTGAAATCTATCCCTAAAAGGGTATATAATATTCAAGGTGCACATTGGGTCATTCAGAATAACTTCACACACACCCGCTACTGTGTATTTCCAAGTCTAATTCTGGCACTAAACCCATACCTGTCACCCAGCGCCTAAATACTAGGCCTCAAATTTATATCCCGCTAAATCTGTCCCTAGTGCTGTAGCTGGGCGAGTTATTTAGTGTCCGTTCAAGCACATTTCTTGTTCTGGGTTGAAATACAATTCCCAATTTAGCAATTTCATAATTTAGTGGTTTCTGCTATATCAGAGCTATTTGAAATCTATCCCTAAAAGGGTATATAATATTCAAGGTGCACATTGGGTCATTCAGAATAACTTCACACACACCCGCTACTGTGTATTTCCAAGTCTAATTCTGGCACTAAACCCATACCTGTCACCCAGCGCCTAAATACTAGGCCTCAAATTTATATCCCGCTAAATCTGTCCCTAGTGCTGTAGCTGGGCGAGTTATTTAGTGTCCGTTCAAGCACATTTCTTGTTCTGGGTTGAAATACAATTCCCAATTTAGCAATTTCATAATTTAGTGGTTTCTGCTATATCAGAGCTATTTGAAATCTATCCCTAAAAGGGTATATAATATTCAAGGTGCACATTGGGTCATTCAGAATAACTTCACACACACCCGCTACTGTGTATTTCCAAGTCTAATTCTGGCACTAAACCCATACCTGTCACCCAGCGCCTAAATACTAGGCCTCAAATTTATATCCCGCTAAATCTGTCCCTAGTGCTGTAGCTGGGCGAGTTATTTAGTGTCCGTTCAAGCACATTTCTTGTTCTGGGTTGAAATACAATTCCCAATTTAGCAATTTCATAATTTAGTGGTTTCTGCTATATCAGAGCTATTTGAAATCTATCCCTAAAAGGGTATATAATATTCAAGGTGCACATAGGGTCATTCAGAATAACTTCACACACCCGCTACTGTGCATTTCCAAATCTAATTCTGTCACTAAACCCATACCTGTCACCCAGCGCCTAAATACTAGGCCTCAAATTTATATCCCGCTAAATCTCTCGTTACCGCTGTCCTGTTGTGGCTGGGAAAGTTATTTAGTGTCCGTCAAAGCACATTTTTTGTTCTGGGTTGAAATACAATTCCCAATTTAGCAATTTCATAATTTAGTCGTTTCTGCTATATCAGAGCTATTTGAAATCTATCCCTAAAAGGGTAGATCATATTGAAGGTGCACATAGGGTCATTCAGAATAACTTCACACACACGCTTCTGTGCATTTCCAAGTCTAATTCTGTCACTAAATCCATACCGGTCACCCAGCGCCTAAATACTAGGCCTCAAATTTATATCCCGCTGAATTTGAATACAATACATTGGGCCAAATAATATATTTGTTGTTGTGGTGAACCATAACAATGAGAAAAACATCTAGTAAGGGACGCGGACGTGGACATGGTCGTGGTGGTGTTAGTGGACCCTCTGGTGCTGGGAGAGGACGTGGCCGTTCTGCCACATCCACACGTCCTAGTGTACCAACTACCTCAGGTCCCAGTAGCCGCCAGAATTTACAGCGATATATGGTGGGGCCCAATGCCGTTCTAAGGATGGTAAGGCCTGAGCAGGTACAGGCATTAGTCAATTGGGTGGCCGACAGTGGATCCAGCACGTTCACATTATCTCCCACCCAGTCTTCTGCAGAAAGCGCACAGATGGCGCCTGAAAACCAACCCCATCAGTCTGTCACATCACCCCCATGCATACCAGGGAAACTGTCTCAGCCTCAAGTTATGCAGCAGTCTCTTATGCTGTTTGAAGACTCCGCTGGCAGGGTTTCCCAAGGGCATCCACCTAGCCCTTCCCCAGCGGTGAAAGACATAGAATGCACTGACGCACAACCACTTATGTTTCCTGATGATGAGGACATGGGAATACCACCTCAGCATGTCTCTGATGATGACGAAACACAGGTGCCAACTGCTGCGTCTTTCTGCAGTGTGCAGACTGAACAGGAGGTCAGGGATCAAGACTGGGTGGAAGACGATGCAGGGGACGATGAGGTCCTAGACCCCACATGGAATAAAGGTCGTGCCACTGACTTTCACAGTTCGGAGGAAGAGGCAGTGGTGAGACCGAGCCAACAGCGTAGCAAAAGAGGGAGCAGTGGGCAAAAGCAGAACACCCGCCGCCAAGAGACTCCGCCTGCTACTGACCGCCGCCATCTGGGACCGAGCACCCCAAAGGCAGCTTCAAGGAGTTCCCTGGCATGGCACTTCTTCAAACAATGTGCTGACGACAAGACCCGAGTGGTTTGCACGCTGTGCCATCAGAGCCTGAAGCGAGGCATTAACGTTCTGAACCTGAGCACAACCTGCATGACCAGGCACCTGCATGCAAAGCATGAACTGCAGTGGAGTAAACACCTTAAAACCAAGGAAGTCACTCAGGCTCCCCCTGCTACCTCTTCTGCTGCTGCCGCCTCGGCCTATTCTGCTGCTGCCGCCTCGGCCTCTTCCTCCGCCTCTGGAGGAACGTTGGCACCTGCCGCCCAGCAAACAGGGGATGTACCACCAACACCACCACCACCACCTCCGTCACCAAGCGTCTCAACCATGTCACACGCCAGCGTTCAGCTCTCCATCTCACAAACATTTGATAGAAAGCGTAAATTCCCACCTAGCCACCCTCGATCCCTGGCCCTGAATGCCAGCATTTCTAAACTACTGGCCTATGAAATGCTGTCATTTAGGCTGGTGGACACAGACAGCTTCAAACAGCTCATGTCGCTTGCTGTCCCACAGTATGTTGTTCCCAGCCGGCACTACTTCTCCAAGAGAGCCGTGCCTTCCCTGCACAACCAAGTATCCGATAAAATCAAGTGTGCACTGCGCAACGCCATCTGTGGCAAGGTCCACCTAACCACAGATACGTGGACCAGTAAGCACGGCCAGGGACGCTATATCTCCCTAACTGCACACTGGGTAAATGTAGTGGCAGCTGGGCCCCAGGCGGAGAGCTGTTTGGCGCACGTCCTTCCGCCGCCAAGGATCGCAGGGCAACATTCTTTGCCTCCTGTTGCCACCTCCTCCTTCTCGGCTTCCTCCTCCTCTTCTTCCACCTGCTCATCCAGTCAGCCACACACCTTCACCACCAACTTCAGCACAGCCCGGGGTAAACGTCAGCAGGCCATTCTGAAACTCATATGTTTGGGGGACAGGCCCCACACTGCACAGGAGTTGTGGCGGGGTATAGAACAACAGACCGACGAGTGGTTGCTGCCGGTGAGCCTCAAGCCCGGCCTGGTGGTGTGTGATAATGGGCGAAATCTCGTTGCAGCTCTGGGACTAGCCAATTTGACGCACATCCCTTGCTTGGCGCATGTGCTGAATTTGGTGGTGCAGAAGTTCATTCACAACTACCCCGACATGTCAGAGCTGCTGCATAAAGTGCGGGCCGTCTGTTCGCGCTTCCGGCGTTCACATCCTGCTGCTGCTCGCCTGTCTGCGCTACAGCGTAACTTCGGCCTTCCCGCTCACCGCCTCATATGCGACGTGCCCACCAGGTGGAACTCCACCTTGCACATGCTGGACAGACTGTGCGAGCAGCAGCAGGCCATAGTGGAGTTTCAGCTGCAGCACGCACGGGTCAGTCGCACTACAGAACAGCACCACTTCACCACCAATGACTGGGCCTCCATGCGAGACCTGTGTGCCCTGTTGCGCTGTTTCGAGTACTCCACCAACATGGCCAGTGGCGATGACACCGTTATCAGCGTTACAATACCACTTCTATGTCTCCTTGAGAAAACACTTAGGGCGATGATGGAAGAGGAGGTGGCCCAGGAGGAGGAGGAGGAGGAGGAAGAGGGGTCATTTTTAGCACTTTCAGGCCAGTCTCTTCGAAGTGACTCAGAGGGAGGTTTTTGGCAACAGCAGAGGCCAGGTACAAATGTGGCCAGCCAGGGCCCACTACTGGAGGACGAGGAGGACGAGGATGAGGAGGAGGTGGAGGAGGATGAGGATGAAGCATGGTCACAGCGGGGTGGCACCCAACGCAGCTCGGGTCCATCACTGGTGCGTGGCTGGGGGGAAAGGCAGGACGATGACGATACGCCTCCCACAGAGGACAGCTTGTCCTTACCCCTGGGCAGCCTGGCACACATGAGCGACTACATGCTGCAGTGCCTGCGCAACGACAGCAGAGTTGCCCACATTTTAACCTGTGCGGACTACTGGGTTGCCACCCTGCTGGATCCACGCTACAAAGACAATGTGCCCACCTTACTTCCTGCACTGGAGCGTGATAGGAAGATGCGCGAGTACAAGCGCACGTTGGTAGACGCGCTACTGAGAGCATTCCCAAATGTCACAGGGGAACAAGTGGAAGCCCAAGGCCAAGGCAGAGGAGGAGCAAGAGGTCGCCAAGGCAGCTGTGTCACGGCCAGCTCCTCTGAGGGCAGGGTTAGCATGGCAGAGATGTGGAAAACTTTTGTCAACACGCCACAGCTAACTGCACCACCACCTGATACGCAACGTGTTAGCAGGAGGCAACATTTCACTAACATGGTGGAACAGTACGTGTGCACACCCCTCCACGTACTGACTGATGGTTCGGCCCCATTCAACTTCTGGGTCTCTAAATTGTCCACATGGCCAGAGCTAGCCTTTTATGCCTTGGAGGTGCTGGCCTGCCCGGCAGCCAGCGTTTTGTCTGAACGTGTATTCAGCACGGCAGGGGGCGTCATTACAGACAAACGCAGCCGCCTGTCTACAGCCAATGTGGACAAGCTGACGTTCATAAAAATGAACCAGGCATGGATCCCACAGGACCTGTCCGTCCCTTGTCCAGATTAGACATTAACTACCTCCCCATAACCATATATTATTGGACTCCAGGGCACTTCCTCATTCAATCCTATTTTTATTTTCATTTTACCATTATATTGCGAGGCTACCCAAAGTTGAATGAACCTCTCCTCTGCCTGTGTGCTAGGCCTAAATATATGCCAATGGACTGTTGCAGTGGTGGGTGACGTGAAGCCTCATTCTCTGCTATGACATGCAGACTAATTCTCTGCTGACATGAAGACAGATTCTCTGTTACGGGACCTCTCTCCTCTGCCTGGGTGCTGGGCCTAAATATATGCCAATGGACTGTTGCAGTGGTGGGTGACGTGAAGCCTGATTCTCTGCTATGACATGCAGACTAATTCTCTGCTGACATGAAGACAGATTCTCTGTTACGGGACCTCTCTCCTCTGCCTGTGTGTGTGCTGGGCCTAAATATATGCCAATGGACTGTTGCAGTGGTGGCTGACGTGAAGCCTCATTCTCTGCTATGACATGCAGACTAATTCTCTGCTGACATGAAGACAGATTCTCTGTTACGGGACCTCCCTCCTCTGCCTGGGTGCTGGGCCTAAATATATGCCAATGGACTGTTGCAGTGGTGGCTGACGTGAAGCCTCATTCTCTGCTATGACATGCAGACTAATTCTCTGCTGACATGAAGACAGATTCTCTGTTACGGGACCTCCCTCCTCTGCCTGGGTGCTGGGCCTAAATATATGCCAATGGACTGTTGCAGTGGTGGGTGACGTGAAGCCTCATTCTCTGCTATGACATGCAGACTGATTCTCTGCTGTCATGAAGCCAGATTGTCTGTTACGGGACCTCTCTGCTCTGCCTCTGTGCTAGGCCTAAATATATGCCAATGGACTGTTGCAGTGGTGGGTGACGTGAAGCCTCATTCTCTGCTATGACATGCAGACTGATTCTCTGCTGACATGAAGCCAGATTGTCTGTTACGGGACCTCTCTCCTCTGCCTGTGTGCTAGGCCTAAATATATGCCAATGGACTGTTGCAGTGGTGGCTGACGTGAAGCCTCATTCTCTGCTATGACATGCAGACTAATTCTCTGCTGACATGAAGCCAGATTGTCTGTTACGGGACCTCTCTCCTCTGCCTGGGTGCTGGGCCTAAATTTATGACAATGGACTGTTGCAGTGGTGGCTGACGTGAAGCCTGATTCTCTGCTATGACATGCAGACTGATTCTCTGCTGACATGAAGCCAGATCCTCTGTTACGGGACCTCTCTCCTTTGCCTGTGTGTGTGCTGGGCCTAAATATATGCCAATGGACTGTTGCAGTGGTGGCTGACGTGAAGCCTCATTCTCTGCTATGACATGCAGACTGATTCTCTGCTGACATGAAGCCAGATTCTCTGTTACGGGACCTCTCTCCTCTGCCTGTGTGTGTGCTGGGCCTAAATATATGCCAATGGACTGTTGCAGTGGTGGCTGACGTGAAGCCTCATTCTCTGCTATGACATGCAGACTAATTCTCTGCTGACATGAAGACAGATTCTCTGTTACGGGACCTCCCTCCTCTGCCTGGGTGCTGGGCCTAAATATATGCCAATGGACTGTTGCAGTGGTGGCTGACGTGAAGCCTCATTCTCTGCTATGACATGCAGACTAATTCTCTGCTGACATGAAGACAGATTCTCTGTTACGGGACCTCTCTCCTCTGCCTGGGTGCCGGGGCCTAAATATCTGAGAATGGACTGTTCCAGTGGTGGGTGACGGGAAGCCAGATTCTCTGCTATGGAACCTCTCTCCAATTGATTTTGGTTAATTTTTATTTATTTAATTTTTATTTTAATTCATTTCCCTATCCACATTTGTTTGCAGGGGATTTACCTACATGTTGCTGCCTTTTGCAGCCCTCTAGCTCTTTCCTGGGCTGTTTTACAGCCTTTTTAGTGCCGAAAAGTTCGGGTCCCCATTGACTTCAATGGGGTTCGGGTTCGGGACGAAGTTCGGATCGGGTTCGGATCCCGAACCCGAACATTTCCGGGATGTTCGGCCGAACTTCTCGAACCCGAACATCCAGGTGTTCGCTCAACTCTAGTAATAACGCATAGGAAAGGTAAGTATTGGGCTCCAAATAGGAGGCTCACCTTAACCACTTCAGCCCCCCTAGCTGAAACACCCTTAATGACCAGACCACTTTTTACACTTCTGCACTACACTACTTTCACCGTTTATTGCTCGGTCATGCAACTTACCACCCAAATGAATTTTACTTCCTTTTCTTCTCACTAATAGAGCTTTCATTTGGTGGTATTTCATTGCTGCTGACATTTTTACTTTTTTTGGTATTAATCGAAATTTAACAAAATTTTTGCAAAAAAAATTAAATTTTTCACTTTGTTGTAATTTTTTTTAAAAAAAACAACATCCATATATACATTTTTCGCTAAATTTATTGTTCTACATGTCTTTGATAAAAAAAATGTTTGGGTAAAAAAAAAATGGTTTGGGTAAAAGTTATAGCGTTTACAAACTATGGTGCAAAAATGTGAATTTCTGCTTTTTAAAGCAGCTCTGACTTTCTGAGCACCTGTCATGTTTCCTGAGGTTCTACAATGCCCAGACAGTAGAAAAACCCCACAAAAAAACCCATTTCAGAAAGTAGACACCCTAAGGTATTCGCTGATGTGCATAGTGAGTTCATAGAACTTTTTATTTTTTGTCACAAGTTAGCGGAAAATGATGAATCTCTTTTCTTTTTTTTTTCCTTACAAAGTCTCATATTCCACTAACTTGTGACAAAAAATAAAAACTTCCATGAACTCACTATGCCCATCATGAAATACCTTGGGGTGTCTTCTTTCCAAAATGGGGTCACTTGTGGGGTAGTTATACTGCCCTGGCATTTTAGGGGCCCAAATGCGTGCAAAGTAGTTTGAAATCAAAATCTGTAAAAAATGGCCGGTGAAATCCAAAAGGTGCTCTTTGGAATGTGGGCCCCTTTGCCCACCTAGGCTGCAAAAAAGTGTCACACATGTGGTATCGCGGTACTCAGGAGAAGTTGGGGAATGTGTTTTGGGGTGTCATTTTACATATACCCATGCTGGGTGAGATAAATATCTTGGTCAAATGCCAACTTTGTATAAAAAAATGGGAAAAGTTGTCTTTTGCTGAGATATTTCTCTCACCCAGCATGGGTATATGTAAAATGACACCCCAAAACATATTCCACAACTTATCCTGAGTACGGCGATACCACATGTGTGACACTTTTTTGCAGCCTAGGTGGGCAAAGGGGCCCACGTTCCAAAGAGCACCTTTAGGATTTCACCGGCCATTTTTTACAGATTTTGATTTCAAACTACTTTGCAAGCATTTGGGCCCCTAAAATGCCAGGGCAGTATAACTACCCCACAAGTGACCCCATTTTGGAAAGAAGACACCCTAAGGTTTTTCGTTATGGGCATAGTGAGTTCATGGCAGTTTAAATTTTTTGTCACAAGTTAGTGGAATATGAGACTTTGCAAGAAAAAAATAAATAAATTAATTAAATCATCATTTTCCGCTAACTTGTGACAAAAACTAAAAAATTCTAGGAACTCGCCATGCCCCCTTCTTTCTAAAATGGGGTCACTTGTGGGGTAGTTATACTGCCCTGGCATTTTAGGGACCCAAATGAGTGCGAAGTAGTTTGAAATCAAAATCTGTAAAAAATGCCCTGTGAAATCCTTAAGGTGCTCTTTGGAATGTGGGCCCCTTTGCCCATCTAGGCTGCAAAAAAGTGTCACACATCTGGTATCGCCGTACTCAGGAGAAGTTGGGGAATGTGTTTTGGGGTGTCATTTTACATATACCCATGCTGGGTGAGAGAAATATCTCGGCAAAAGACAACTTTTCCCAATTTTTTTTATACAAAGTTGGCATTTGACCAAGATATTTATCTCACCCAGCATGGGTATATGTAAAATGACACCCCAAAACACATTCCCCAACTTCTCCTGGGTACGGCGATACCACATGTGTGACACTTTTTTGCAGCCTAGATGCGCAAAGGGGCCCAAATTCCTTTTAGGAGGGAATTTTTAGACATTTGGATCCCAGACTTCTTCTCACGCTTTAGGGCCCCTAAAAAGCCAGGGCAGTATAAATACCGCACATGTGACCCCATTTTGGAAAGAAGACACCCCAAGGTATTCAATGAGGGGCATGGCGAGTTCATAGAATTTTTTTTTTGGCACAAGTTAGCGGAAATTGTTTATATTTTGTTTTTTCTCACAAAGTCTCCCTTTCCGCTAACTTGGGAATTTTTTTTTAATCTTTCATGGACTCAATATGCCCCTCACGGAATACCTTGGGTTGTCTTCTTTCCGAAATGGGGTCTCACATGTGGGGTATTTATACTGCCCTGGCATTTTAGGGGCCCAAATGCGTGAGAAGAAGTCTGGAATATAAATGTCTAAAAAATTTGACGCATTTGGATTCGTGAGGGGTATGGTGAGTTCATGTGAGATTTTATTTTTTGACACAAGTTAGTGGAATATGAGACTTTGTAAGAAAAAACAAAAACGAAAAACGAAAAAAAATCTATTTCCGCTAACTTGTGCCTAAAAAAATGTCTGAATGGAGCCTTACAGGGGGGTGATCAATGACAGGGGGGTGATCAGGGAGTCTGTATGGGGTGATCACCACCCTGTCATTGATCACCCCCCTGTAAGGCTCCATTCAGACGTCCGTATGTGTTTTGCGGATCCGATCCATGGATGCGTGGATCCGTAAAACACATACGGGCGTCTGAATGGAGCATGACAGGGGGGTGATCAATGACAGGGGGGTGATCAGGGAGTGTATATGCGGTGATCACCCCCCTGTCAGGCTCCATTCAGACGTCCGTATGTGTTTTACAGATCCACGGATCGGATCCGCAAAACACATACGGACGTCTGAATGGAGCCTTACAGGGGGGTGATCAATGACAGGGGGGTGATCAGGGAGTGTATATGGGGTGATCACCTCCCTGTAAGGCTCCATTCAGACGTCCGTATGTGTTTTGCGGATCCGATCCATGGATGCGTGGATCCGTAAAACACATACGGACGTCTGAATGGAGCCTTACAGGGGGGTGATCAATGACAGGGGGGTGATCAATGACAGGGGGGTGATCACCCCCCCTGTAAGGCTCTATTCAGACGTCCGTATGTGTTTTGCGTATCCGATCCATGGATGCGTGGATCCGTAAAACACATACGGACGTCTGAATGGAGCCTTACAGGGGGGTGATCAATGACAGGGGGGTGATCAATGACAGGGGGTGATCAGGGAGTGTATATGGGCTGATCACCCCCCTGTAAGGCTCCATTCAGATGTCCGTATGTGTTTTACGGATCCACGCATCCATGGATCGGATCCGTAAAACACATACGGACATCTGAATGGAGCCTTACAGGGGGGTGATCAGCCCATATAGACTCCCTGATCATCCCCCTGTAAGGCTCCATTCAGACGTCCGTATGTGTTTTGCGGATCCGATCCATGGATGCGTGCATCCGTAAAACACATACGGGCGTGTGAATGGAGCCTTACAGGGGGGTGATCAATGACAGGGGGGTGATCAGGGAGTTTATATGGGCTATATGTCATTGATCACCCCCCTGTAAGGCTTCATTCAGACGTCCGTATGTGTTTTGCGGATCCGATCCATGGATGCGTGGATCCGTAGAACACATACGGACGTCTGAATGGAGCCTTACAGGGTGGTGATCAATGACAGGCGGGTGATCAATGACAGAGGGGTGATCAGGGGGTCTATATGGGGTGATCAGGGGTTCATAAGGGGTTAATAAGTGACAGGGGGGGTGTAGTGTAGTGGTGGTTGGTGCTACTTAACAGAGCTACCTGTGTCCTCTGGTGGTCGATCCAAGCAAAAGGGACCACCAGAGGACCAGGTAGCAGGATAATACTTTACCACCTGCCTGGATACATCAGGCAGGTGGTAAAGTATTGTCCTGAAGAAGAGGGTCCTATGCCCTCGAAATGCGTAGACAAATAAAACATTACCTTTTACTTTACCACCTGCCTGATGTATCTAGCCTAGTAGCGCCGCTAAAAAGAAAAAGCAGTTCCAGTTTTTCTTTCTTTTTATTTACTTTATATTGCCTCCACATTTAATCCATAAGTGCGTCCTGGAACCAAGACTGCAGCAAGGCTCCCCCCGGTTGCTGGTCGGGTTAATTTACCAGCTGGGGGTTTGAAGGTGTTGTGACTCCTCATAACACACTCTGGTAAGCGCATTACTTCTGTAATATTATAATTACCTAGTACTGTACTACACATTTGGTGCTGCCTCCTCTCCCCCCCCCCCTCTCTATATTAACACTTAAAGCAGGTATATATACACATAAAACACTGCCAAAAAAAGAGGTCAAAAGTCAGGAGGGGGGGTTAGGGGTGGTCTAGGGGTGTACTAGATTATCTCCCAAGAAGAAACACCAAATGCAGACCAAAGTAGTAAAATAAATATGCACAATGATAAAATCCACCAAGACATTGGTGGTTTAAATGGTCAAACATAAGAATTATTTATACTCAATAAATAAATCAATATAGAAAAAAAAATTGCTGAGCAGTAGAGGTCACATGATGTCTGGTTTCCTTGGTTGCCAGACGCATAGTATTCAGGCTAGGCAGACAGGTACAATGTACCATCGGATCTGAGAGCCTGGGAGGAGGAGGTGCCAGGAGCGGAGTGCCATGGTCACGTGACTTCAGGGCCGGTCATGTAGATACCACTTTGGTAAGCAATCTGATGCAGATGTCGGAGCTGTATACCTGGTTAAGCTGAAGGGAGTGGCAGTTTGAGTTTAGTGACAAGAGGACCCAATGGGAAAAAGGAACAAACTGTGAGCATTAAATAGATAATGAATTCATAAAGGAAATAATGAAAGAATGTGGGCACTGATTTAATAAAAGTAAAAAAATAATAATAAATAATATTTGATCATAATAATATATAAAAATTCATAATAATATATATTAAAAATTCATAATGGTCGAGGGGTTAGACAATTTTCGGAAATGTGGGGTATGAGTGTAGACTAGGAACATAAGCTTACAGAAGGAAGGAAAAAAGGGATTGCTGGAAGGATTAAAAATGAACAGGGATGATGACTGATAATAATAATGATAGAGGTGACGGGTGGTAAATAAGAGTAAAGATATTATATTAATCGTGACAGTCGGTCACATTGAGGACAATTGGTAAACTATGACAGGTCAGATTGTTACATGATTGGATAAATTATTGCAAGAATAAATGAGATGTAAGGGACATTATTAATAAAATGATATTATCAAACAAGGTACTGTGTTATGTGATTGGTGAAACAATAGTAGTAATGATAGTTGGTCGTTGTGAAGACAGATATAGAGACAATGCTAATAAAATTATGATAATAATAGCAAAAAGTATTATGTGGTTGAATGAAAAATAATATTAAAAACAGATAAGTAAAAATTTTTATAAAAAATGAATAAAAAATGTTCAGAAGTGGAGGCTATATCTTACAGGTTAATTTTGAAGGCCTCATTCAGACTATGTGGGTTGAGACAGTTGAGCTTATACATCCAGAACATCTCCCGACTTCGTAATGTTTGGATGAGGTTGCGACAGTCCGCATTCACTTGCTCTATAGGTGTAATTTTAAGGCCAGAAAAAAGGCCCTGGTGATGTTCCGCTGCATGCTTAGAAACACTGTGCTAGAGATAATTTTTCTTAATATTAGACCGTATTTGTTGAGTCTGTTGCATAAAGTCTTAATAGTCCGTCCTTTATATTGTCGGCCGCACCGGTATTCCAATAGTTAAATGACATTGGCCGATCCACATTGTAGAAGACTCTTGTAACGGATCTCCTGGCACCCCGACCGGGGTACCTCCGTCGATAGATGCTCCTAGTGCTTCCCGAGGACTCCAAGCACTCCACTTGACACCGTAAGCACTGCAGACCCCACGAACAGCCGAAGCTTGGTTGAGGTCTCACCGTCTCCTACCCACCTTGGACCTACGACAAGGCTCCAGGTTCCAGTGGGTGAACTTCTCCTAAATCCAGAGAGCAGGAATAGCTCTTACATGAGCTAGTAGTTATAGCCAGGGGAGTATAGCAAATCTTCAGCGTATAGTAATCCCCAGTGTCGATCAGTTACCCAAACACCAGCCTCAACATGATGAAGGGTAAAAACAGGACCTCTTTATTGAACACACAAGCATTGACTTATACACATTTTCCAACAAGGTTACCACCCTCAGGGTTTTGTAAAACCAACCAATAAACAAGTACAATACACTCAGACACTCCCACACAAAATTCTCCCCTCTGCCTGTGATACAATTACCCCACACAATGGGTTGATGCGATTGTATCACAGGCAGGAGAATACACAGTGTCTTCTCTCCTGGAGACAACAGAGAAGTAAGTCAATTATCTCTCAGGACAAAGGGAAATCGCCAATACACACGTAGGGACAATAGGACAGACATCACTACTCAAATATACAATGTCCCACCCTTTACAGTACACATAGACATTTAACATATCCTAAAATGGCACGAATTAGACCAGGGATTCAAAAGTTTGTAAAAGTCCTTTGTGAACAAAGGAAGCCTGGCTGATGAGAGGGCCCATAATCCTGGGGCAAGAGGCTGGTAGCCAGGCTTCTCCACCACCCAGTGGCGAGGTTGGTTTTGTCACAACTCTTTGTTGAAAAAAGGTCACCGTTATAATTTCTATGAAAAACAGTAGATGTGCAAAGAGAGCTACAAGGGGGAGGTGGCACTTAACGCTGCCCAATGGTTGCCCTGTCAGAGATGGTGACAAATCGCAATCTGAGGTCGCAAGGTACTAGGGGCCAGTATTTTCTTGAGGGTCTTGGCCGTCCTGAACATAAGTGGGGTTTGGGTGGGCAGAATTTTCTCTAAGTGGGGAACTAGCTTGAGAATATGGCAGTGTTTTTAAAGGACGGCCCTAATATCATTATGGTGACTGTTGCATGTGATGATAAAGTTAGTACTCCATACGCCCTTTTTTTTTACTGCCGCTTCCTGTGGTATTGTAAATAGGTTTCTTTTCACTATTGTTTTTAGATAAACAGTCATTTTTGTGAAAGGGCTTTGGCTCTATCAAAATCTTCTTCAATGATTATGGACGGGTATCCTTTTTAAAGAAATCTTGTGCTGATAATTGTACTCTGAACAGTGAAATCCTCATCCCGAGTAGTTACATCGCACCTGTCTGAACTGACTAAAAGGGATGTTTATCTTCCACTTCTTTTGATGAGAGTTGGCGTAGTCTAAATAGCTATTACAGTCAAATCTCTTGAAAAAGTGCGGGTCACTATTTTCTCTACATTTATACTTAGTTCCAAGATATATCTAGATATTCAATTTTTGAATGATCGTGTGTCCCTGACAGGGTGATACCCCAGTTGGTAGCATTCAGGTGTGAAATGAAGTTTTTGATTTAAATATTAGATCGTCGATGTAGTGACGATAAAAAATAATGTTGTCTGTCCAGAAATTTGACTTGTAAATGAAGGTGTCTTCAAAGACCCCCCATGAAAATGTTCGCAAAACTGGGTGTGCGAAACGTGTGCCCATCGCGGTCCCATTGATTTGTAGATACAGAGTTTCTTCAAAGGTGAACATGTTATGCATCAGGATGAATCTGATACAATCTGCAATAAATATTCTTTGTACGGTAATAATGGGGCCGTTGTCTAGAAAATGTTTGGTGCATTGGATGCCTAAATCACGCTGGATCTTGGAGTATAAGGCCGTAACATCCAAAGTTAGTCAATGGTAGGTGTCCCTCCATCTGACATCTTATAGGGCCTTTATAAGAGAAGTGGAATCCCTGAAGTACGAGGGGTAAATTTATATGTTTGACCATTTGAACCACCAATGTCTTAGTGGATTTTATCAATGTGCATGTTTATTTTACTATTTTGGTCTGCATTTGGTGTTTCTTCTTGGAGGATTATCCAGTACACCCCTGGACCACACCCAAACAGCCCCCCTGACCTTTGACCCATTTTTTGGCAGTGTTTAATGTGAATATATACATGCTTTAAGTGTTAATATGTTATACATGCAGTTTTTCCCTGATAAAGGGGAGATAACTCCATGAAACGCATTTTATCTTTCTGCTTAATAAAGTACTGCCAACCTACATCAATCTGAGGTATGTTTTCATGAACGTGTACAATGTATAGAGACTGTGCTTGGTATCGCAGCTAAGCCCCATTATTAGAGAGCCACTTCATACAACTGATCGGTGTGGACTCGGGTTTTGGACCACCGTCGATCTGATATTTACTACCATCCCAGAAGAAAAGCTTACAACTTTTATCTCCAAATCACACTTCATCACCTGTGCCCTTGACCCAATCCTATGCCACTTCATTCCTAATTTAACCACTATAGTTATCCCTGTCCTAACCCCCCCATTTCAACCTATCATGAGCCACTGATGTTGTCCCTTCCTCTTTTAAACATGTCACCATCACATCCATAATCAAGAAGTCTTCCCTAGATCCATGCTGTTTATCGAGATGTCACCCCATCTCACTGTTCCCATTCACATCAAAACTCCTTGAACAACATGTCTTACTCCATCTCAAAGTATCCTCACAACTCATCTCACTCACTTTTTAATCTGCTAATATTTGGCTTCAGACCAATCATTGTATTGAAATTACCCTATCCAAAGTTGTCAATGATCTGCTAGCGGCCAAAGCTAAACGTTATTACTCTGTTCTCCATTTCCTTGACCTGTACTCCACCTTTGATACAGTAGACTACTTTCTCTTGCTGCAAACCCTCTTATCCCTCAGCATCAGAAACCAGGCCCTCTCCTGGATCTCCTCTTACCTCACCAACAGAACTTTCAGGGTTTCACATTCATACATCACCTCCTCATCACACCCTCTCTCTGTTGGTGTCCCTTACTGCTCTGTTCTGGGTCCCTACTTTTCTCCATTTATACGTTCGGCCTGGGATAGCTCAAAGTCCCATGGCTTCCACTACTACCTGTATGGTGATGACAATCAAATCAACCTCTCCAGCCTATATGTCATTTCCCTTTTATCTAGAATCCTGATGTTTCTATTAACTATATATTCATTATTCCCCCATTTCTTAAAATGCAACATGAAGACAATAGAATACATTATCTTTGTTCCATGTCACTCAACCACAATACCTGACTTATCTATTATGGTCAACAGCACCACACTTTCTCAATCTTACAGGTCCACAGCCTTGGGATAATGATTCTGCCCAGTCCTTTAAAACACACAATTTTACCTGTTGCTTTTAACTCTCTAGAATGTCTCTAGAATTTGCTCCTTCCTCGTGCATTAATCAACTAAAATATTAGTGCATGCTATTGTCATCTCCTGTCTGAACTACTGTAACACCCTCCTCTGTGGCTTCCCATCTAGAACTCTTTCACCCCTCCAATTTATCCTCTCCTTTGCCAATCCCTCACTGGCTCCTCATTGCCCAGTGAATACTAACCACAACATATAAGGACTTTCATAATCTGGCCACCCTTACATATTTCCCAATACACCCTTACAAGTAATGTCCTATTCTCAGAAGACCTCCTTCTTAGTTTTTCTCTTATCTGTTCCTCGCACAATCGTCTACAAGATATCTCTTGTGCATCCCCCATATTCTGAAATTCACTACCCTAGCACATCAGACTCTCCCTCAATACCCAAACCTTCGAAAGCAACCTGAAAAACCACCTCTTCGGGATAGCGTGCCACCTACAATAAGCCTGCTGCCACCACACAGCCAGATGTACAGCTTTTACCCTCACTTACTTTACTTTGTAGATTGTAAGCTCTTATGGACAGGGTCCTCTCCCCTTCTGTACCAGTCTGTTACTAAGATCATGCTTGTTTATTATGTATGTATATGCCCTCTTACCTGTACAATTCCATGGAATGAATGGCACTTTCAAATAAATAAGAGATTGTATGGTTTTATCAAGGAAAGCTTAGTATAGAGAGTGAGCGACTTGTCACTGCTCCATTTGTTTCATATAGCTTGAAGGCAAGTGTTGCATTACAGATTCAGGTCAGCTAGCTTTATAGGTACAAATCTGCTAATAGATTTAATAATCTGTGTACCAAACGCATGACTTTTTATTTATAGGCCTCATAATAAAATGTCTGGTAAATGGAAGAGTGGCAAATGAAAGACACATGCCTAACGACCTGAGAGTCAGAATTTGGGTTGTAGTGCCAGTAGTAGTATTAGTAGTGACAAAAGGAGACAACATTATTATTGAAGACAAAGGAGATGAGATTGTGTACTGGATGGCTCACAGCAGGATGATGTGGATGTCACTTCTGTTTCTGACACTGTGCCTTGGGTTAGAGAAGCTGCTAGCATTATGTCATATCATTAAAGTAGAGAAAGCAGGAGGATCATTTCCAGTACCCATGAGCATCATGGGAGTGTGTCAAAGAAGTGGATGGTACAGCCCATACTATTATGCATGGAACAAACCAAATAATTGCTGAACAAATGAGTTTTCAATGATAGTAATGAAGGGAAAAAAGTACAAGAGAGGGTCAGCTATACTGGGGATCAGGAATGAGAGAGGAGTCACCCTGGGGATCAGGAATAAGAAGGGCAACCATGCCGGGGGTTAAAAATGAAGAGGGAGCAAACCTTGCTGGGGGCCACACATAATTCTGCAGACCAGGAATGATAGGCAGCAATGCAGGGGAACAATATTTAGTATATTATGATTTATTATTACCCATGCTATATCCCGCTATACCACTCATAGCTGCTCATGGCTGGATATATCGTAGTTTTCTGCTACTAAAACGGTGTCAATTTTAATTGTTTTTCTCTGTTGTACAATATTTAAAGCTCAGTACCATTGTAGGAATATAAATATAAAAACACACTTAGCTCTGACTTTTCATTTGTAGACATTTTAATTATTTGGATGATTTGCTTTTGATATGGACAGAGAAATATGCTTCTCTCATGCCTCCACTGCTTCTTAAAGCTTCTAATTTTCACGTGTTATGAATTTTAGTGCCACCTGGGTCTATTTTATATAGATCAAGGAGAAAATATTCATGGAGTTTAAACTGCTGCCCACTGCACAATTCTTTAGCTGAGGCTTAGGCTGGAGCTCAGAGCCAGATGCCAGGACATTCTACTAGCTCCATAAACAGGCAAAATATATATTTCAGTACTAAAGCTGTTAAAATGTTTATGTTATGATCTATGCACTATGTTATCCAAAATGGCTATGTATCGGTAGGAAACAGTTAACTGTCAGTTCATAATGTTAGTTACTGGGGGGTAGCCAGTTTCCCCTGGTTAGTGAATTTACTGGTAAACAAGCAAAAGGGTGCACATTTCTAGTGTCTGCTGCTGACAAGTAGGCCAAAAGAGAAGTGTGTGGATCCAGAGAGACACCATCCCTGCGAGATGTGAGAAACTTAGAATTTTTACAGATGGTTGAAGACCATAAGGATACTGCTTGGACAGAGATAGTAAAGGTAATGCGCACATACTGCTGTAGACTTTACTGCATGTGGCAATGGTTAACAGCTTCTGGCACCAGCCAAGCTACTCAGCTGGACTAGCTGTCTGATCCAGGCTATAAACTACAGTTTGACTAAGAGCGGACAATCATATTGCCTATCTCCTGTACAAATCCTTTTGGGAACATCTGTCTAATGAAATATTTGGTAACTTTGCCTACTACTTGTATTTTCACTGACGTCGATCATCTATTCAGTAAAAGAGAGACTTAACTTTGCTATAATCAAGATGACCTGCTCATTGACCCCATAACTGAACTGGGTCCTCTTTACTCTCCTGTCCTGCACCCTGCTACCCATTCATCTAACATGAAGGGTACCACAGTCACCACAAGGTAAAAGAAAAGTCCACAAAGTCCAGGGTGTGCCCTAGAAGAAGGGTTTTGACCCCCCCCCCCCCCCCATTTCTGCACCACCCTCATTGCCACCACCACTCCTATCCTTCAATCCACCCCATGCCTCCGTGATCAGCCAACCAATGTACTGTGTATATATATATATATATATATATATATATACAGTGGATATAAAAAGCCTACACACCCCTGTTAAAATGTCAGGTTTCTGTGAAAAAAAAATGAGACAAAGATAAATAATTTCAGCACTTTTTCCACCTTTAATGTGACCTATAAACTGTACAAATCAATTGAAAATCAAACTGAAATATTTTAGGTGGAGGGAAGAAGAAAAATGTAAATAAGGTGGTTGCATAAGTGTGCGCACCTTCTTATAACTGGGGATGTAGCTGTGTTCAGAATTAAGCAATCACATTCAAAATCATGTTAAATAGGAGTCAGCATACACCTGCCATAATTTAAAGTGCCTCTGATTAACCCCAAATAAAGCTCAGCTGCTCTAGTTGGTCTTTCCTGAAATTTTCTTAGTCGCATCCCACAGCAAAAGCCATGGTCCACAGAGAGCTTCCAAAACATCAGAGGGATCTCATTGTTAAAATGTATCAGTCAGGAGAAGGGTACAAAAGAATTTCCAAGGCATTAGATACACCATGGAACACAGTGAAGACAGTCATCATCAAGTGTAGAAAATATGGCACAACAATGACATTACCAAGAACTGGACATCCCTCCAAAATTTATGAAAAGACAAGAAGAAAACTGGTCTGGGAGGCTACCAAGAGGCCTACAGCAACATTAAAGGTGCTGCAGGAATATCTGGCAAGTACTGGCTGTGTGGTACATGTGACAACAATCTCCCGTATTCTTCATATGTCTAGGCTATTGGGTAGAGTGGCAAGATGAAAGCATTTTCTTACGGAGAAACACATCCAAGCCAGGCTACATTTTGCAAAAACACATCTGAAGTCTCCCAAAAACATGTGGGAAAAGGTGTTATGGTCTGATGAAACCAAGGTTGAACATTTTGGCCATAATTCCAAAAGATAAATGTTTGGTGCAAAAACAATACTGCACATCACCAAAAGAAGACCATAACCACAGTGAAGCATGGTGGTGGCAGCATCATGCTTTGGGGTTGTTTTTCTTCAGCTGGAACTGGGGCCTTAATTAAGCTAGAGGGAATTATGAACAGTTCCAAATACCAGTCAATATTGGCACAAAACCTTCAAACTTCTGCTAGAAAGCTGAACATGGAGATGAACTTCATCTTTCAGCATGACAACGACCCAAAGCATACATCCAAATCAACATAGGAATGGCTTCACCAGAAGAAGATTAACATTTTGGAATGGCCCAGCCAGAGCCCAGACCTGAATCCGATTGAAATTCTGTGGAGCGATCTGAAGAGGGCTGTGCACAGGAGATGCCCTCACAATCTGACAGATTTGGAGTGTTTTTACAAAGAAGAGTGGGCAAATCTTGCAAAGTTAAAATGTGCCATGCTGATAGACTCATACCAAAAAAGACTGAGTGCTGTAATAAAATCAAGGTGCTTCAACAAACTATTAGTTTAAGGGTTATGCAACCATATTATGTTTTTTTTTTGTTTTTTTTTTGTTTTTTTTTTCCTCCACCTAAAAGATTTCTGTTTATTTTTCAAATTGAGTTGTACAGTTTATAGGTCACATTAAAGGTGGAAGAAGTTGTGAAATGATTTATCTTTATCTATTTTTTTTTACATTTCAGAAACCTGACATTTTAACAGGGGTGTGTAGACTGTATATATCCACTGTATGTGTGTGTGTGTGTATATATATATATATATATATATATATATATATACACTGTATATACAGGACGGACCAAAAGTTTGTCCACATTTAGGCCCTGTGGTTTAAGTGACTGTAGGCGGTGAATCCATCGCAATTCCCGTTGTTTAAGGGTCACTGTGCGGTCACCACCTCGTCTGCCTCTTTGGACCTGATCTATGATCATACATTTCTCTCCAACCCTGGAGATTGTGATGTAGTGAGGGTGAGCGCTTTCCTGTTGCCAGGCTACGGTTCCCATGACCAGTCATGTGACCCGGGGGCCGGACATGGAGGCGTCCTCCCGCATCGTTACGCTTCAGGGGCGGGGCTTGGCGGCTGGTGCGAACGTCACGGCTGACGTCACTGTGGAGCGCGGCCTGAGAGTTTGGACACTGGTTGCCAAGATATGGAGCATGCGCAGTGGAGGTATGGGGACGCGGAGACGGCTGCCGCCATCATCTTACTCCTTGCTGTAAGTTTTTAAACCACGCGGCCTATTGACCGCATAATCAGCACATGCAGGTGATCACGTTGATTGAAAGCACGAGGCACTTTATTAACATGGTAATGTTTATATACATTTATATATGATCTATGAAGTTTCACTATGTACAAAATTGTGGTTTTAGTGTATGAGATGAAGTCAGGATTTCACAGATGAATTTGGAAAGAATTTGTATGCTATTTATATCTTTTATATGGTATTGGACATGTTATTGTTAATCACTTTGTTAATTAAACCCACTAAGGATTGTGGGTATAAATATATGCTGTGACACTGATTGTTATGCTTGAAAAAGACTGCAAGGAGCAGTTGAAACGTTGCACAGGGTAAATAAAGTGGGTCGTTTTACTGATATTCCGGAGTGCTGCCTCTTCTTTGAAATTTCTATATATAGATAGATAGATATATATATATATATATATAATATATATATATATATATATATATATTAATTATATACTCAGTCTAGTCACATTATTATAAATATAACCACCAGGTTGTCACAGGCATCTCTAGAGTCATCCTGGCTGCAGTGCATCTCACAGCCAGATCCATTCAATGAACACAATGATGAAGGTGGTCCCACAGATGCTCAATTGGTAGTATTTGGAAGTCTTGGTCATGCTCTCCCAACCGATGCGAGACATTTCAGACATGTCACATTTTCTTGCTAAGGAAGACAATCAGCAAGTATCTGATCTGTAAGTATGTTATTTGCAAGGATGGATTCATATCCAAGTCAGTTGAGAGTGCTTTCCACATGGATGAGTAAGCCCAGAGAATGCCACAAAATTCTGCCCAGACCATAATGCTGCCACCACCAGCTTGTGTTTTTCCAGCAATGGTTGTAGGGTGTGTGTTCTGTGATGTTTCTTGCCTGACATGCCTGCATGAATCCGTTAAATGAAGCAGAAAACCTGACTCATCGGAGAAGTCAATCCATAGATAATCAAGGAGGTCCAATTCCCATACTTCTATGAAAACTGAAACTGGTGCAAGTTTGTTAGCAGAAGTGCAGTGACCATGCATCTGCTTCAGAGCCCCATATGCAATAGAGTTAACTGAACTGTTTTGTTAGACACACTTACTTATTAAATGGTAAAACACTCGGTAACACTGACATGGAAAAAGATCTAGGAATTTTAATAAACAGCAAACTAAGCTGCAAAAACCAGTGTCAGGCAGCTGCTGACAAGGCCAATAAGATGATGGGTTGCATCAAAAGGGGCATAGATGCCCGTGATAAGAACATAGTCCTACCACTTTACACATCACTAGTCAGACCACACATGGAGTACTGTGTACAGTTCTGGGCTCCTGTGAACAAGGTAGACATAGCAGAGCTGGAGAGGGTCCAGAGGAGGGCAACTAAAGTAATAACTGGAATGGGGCAACTACAGTACCCTGAAAGATTATAAAAATTAGGGTTATTCACTTTAGAAAAAAGAAGACTGAGAGGAGATCTAATTAATATGTATAAATATATCAGGGGTCAGTACAGAGATCACTCCCGTCATCTATTTATCCCCAGGACGGTGACAGTGACGAGGGGACATCCTCTGCGTCTGGAGGAAAGAAGGTTTGTACACAAACATAGAAAAGGATTCTTTACGGTAAGAGCAGTGAGACTATGGAACTCTCTGCCTGAGGAGGTGGTGATGGTGAGTACAATAAAGGAATTCAAGAGGGGCCTGGATGTATTTCTGGAGCGTAATAATATTACAGGCTATAGCTACTAGAGAGGGGTCGTTGATCCAGGGAGTTACTCTGATTGCCTGATTGGAGTCGGGAAGGAATTTTTATTCCCCTAAAGTGAGGAAAATTGGCTTCTACCTCATAGGGTTTTTTTGCCTTCCTCTGGATCAACTTGCAGGATGACAGGCCGAACTGGATGGACAAATGTCTTTTTTCGGCCTTATGTACTATGATACTATGACTTCCTGGATCATTTGGGGCGGTGAGCTGCTCCAGCCGTAGCTTGCCAGTCCTCCCTTGAACACCTTCGTAGACGACGCCCACCTCTCACATCAATGACACATGGTGCTCCTCAATTTCCATGTCGCTTATTCGCAATGGTGCCATTTGTCCTATTCATTTTGGAATTGGTGAATTTTTCCCATACTGCTCTACAGAGGAAATAACATTACAGGCAGTACATACTGTTTTATAAAAAAAAGCCAAGCATACAAAAATGTCATTAAAAAAGTGAGGTGCTAAAACACACTATGGTATATGGAAAAAACCCTTAGAAATGTCTTAAAAAGGCTACAAAAAAAACACTGATGAAGTCAGGTGTTTTTTAGTGTTCTTGGCCAAAACACAGACAAAACTGTGTTGCAGCACTATTAAAGGGGTTGTCTCACTTCAGTAAATAGTATTTATTATATAAAGTTAATATAAGGCACTTACTAATGTATTGTGATTGTCCATATTTTCTCCTTTGATGGCTTGATTCATTTCTTCATCACTTTATAAACTGCTTGTTTTCATGGTTATGTCCACCCTGTAATCCAGCAGTGGTGGCCGTGCTTGCACACTATAGGAAAAAGCACTAGCTCATGTGCGCTACCACAATCGCAACCGCCAGTGAGGCTGGCACTTTTTCCTATAGTGTGCAAGCATGTCCACCACCGTTGGATTACATAGAAACATAGAAACATAGAATGTATCGGCAGATAAGAACCATTTGGCCCATCTAGTCTGCCCAATATACTAAATTCTATGCATAGCCCCTGGCCCCATCTTGTATGAAGGATGACCTTATGCCTATCCCATGCATGCTTAAACTCCTCCACTGTATTTGCAGCTACCACATCTGCAGGAAGGCTATTCCATGCATCCACTACTCTCTCAGTAAAGTAATACTTCCTGATATTACTTTTAAACCTTTGCCCCTCTAATTTAAAACTATGTCCTCTTGTAGCAGTTTTTCTTCTTTTAAATATTCTCTCCTCTTTTACCTTGTTGATTCCCTTTATGTATTAAAAGTTTCCATCATATCCCCTCTGTCTTTGTCTTTCTTCCAAGCTATACATGTTAAAGGTCTTTTAATCTTTCCTGGTAAGTTTTATCCTGCAATCCATGTACTAGTTTAGTAGCTCTTCTCTGAACTCTCTCCAAAGTATCAATATCCTTCTGGAGATATGGTCTCCAGTACTGAGCACAATACTCCAAATGAGGTCTCACTAGTGCTCTGTAGAGCGGCATGAGCACCTCCCTCTTTCTACTGGTAATTCCTCTCCCTATACACCCAAGCATTCTGCTAGCATTTCCTGCTGCTCTATGACATTGTCTGCCTACCTTTAAGTCTTCTGAAATAATGACCCCTAAACCCCTTTCCTCAGATACTGAGGTTAGGACTGTATCACTGATTGTATATTCTGCTCTTGGGTTTTTACGTCCCAGGTGCATTATCTTGCACTTATCAACATTAAATGTTAGTTGCCAGATTTTTGACCATTCCTCTAGTTTTCCTAAATCCTTTTCCATTTGGTGTATCCCTCCAGGAACATCAACCCTGTTACAAATCTTTGTGTCATCAGCAAAAAGACACCTTACCATTGAGGCCTTCTGCAATTTCACTGATAAAGATACTAAACAATATGGGTCCCAGAACAGATCCCTGAGGTACCCCACTGGTAACAAGACCTTGGTCTGAATATACTCCATTGACTACAACCCTCTGTTGTCTGTCCCTCAGCCACTGCCTAATCCATTCAGCAATATGGGAGTCCAAGCCCAAAGACTGCAATTTATTGATAAGCCTTCTGTGTGGGACAGTATCAAAAGCCTTACTAAAGTCTAGATAAACGATGTCTTCTGCACCTCCGCCATCTATTATTTTATTCACCCAATCGAAACCATGGAGACGAGCAGTGTATATTGTGATGGAAAAACAAACCAAGCCAGTATAGGAAGCAATATGGACAATCACAATACATTAGTAAGTGCCTTGTATTAACTTTCTCTACATGATAAATGCCATTTGCTGAAGTGAGACAACCCCTTTAGGCTTGTATTTTTCATCCACTTGAATGTTATAATCACATCTTAATTATAATGTGCATGTTCTCTAAAGGTAAAGTCAGGGAACGGGCACGAATGGAAGCGATATGCAGGATATGAAAGATTCAAAGAATGATGTCCTGATCCGTAATGAGAAATCACAAAGCAAGATTACTGCCATTGCTTGTCTCTGCTTTGACTTATTGGCTTTTTGAGTTTCGGCTCTTGTGATATTCAGCATAGATTATACGCCAGATGTGCAGCAAATTCTGCAAAACCTCACAGGCAGCTGCTCTCATTTCAGAAGCCAGTCAGCCTTTTCCAAAAAAAATATAGTCCGTGAAGCAAATTGGGCTTATAAACCCTTAGAATTCCTTGGAGATATATGGGGACTTTAGCGAGCAGGGAGGAATATTATTGACGGCTTGTGAAAACAGAAAGTAAGATGTTATTAAACAGAGTCAGAGATAGATATCAATAAGTAATAAAAAAAAGTCTTTATTGCTTTACAGGCTCTTTCTAGAGATGGGTTCAAAACTCCGACCCCGTGTTTTGCTTTCAATTTTGCAGCCTGTACAAGGTTCATGAATTAAACATAACTTTCTCCCTCGTATGTCTCATATTAGTCAGAATTTTATCAGGAGTTTTATCTGACTCATTTTCTGTTAACCAAAAGACAGAAATTCTGTTACTGGCTCCCAGTCACTGGACACGGAAAATTAACTATTGAAACATTGTGTTAGGGGAATATTATAGATAAGGAGAAGCCGAAAGTGTTTTTGTAATGGTTTGTTTTTTCCCAGTTTAGTTAATAGAATGAAAAACTAAAACATGGATCGACGAAGAAATGCTGAAAATATGCAAGTAAATACATTCATAAAAAATAATAAGACATAAAAAGCAGAAATAAAAATTGACAGCAGAAAAAGACTCCTGGCCCATCACATCATGGATAGATATTTTGAGGGTCATTTATCAAATTGGTGTAAAGTAGAACTGGCTTAGTCGCCCATAGAAACAAATGAGATTCCACCTTTCATTTTAGACAGCTCCTTTGGAAAATGAAAGGTGGAATCTGATTGGTTGCTATGGGCAACTAGGCCAGTTCTACTTTACACCAGTTTAATAAATGACCCCCTTTATCCCCTGTAGTTTTACAATTCTTTACTCTAGATTTTCTAACCCCATTTACTGGAAGCTTGTTTCGAGCATAATCATTAATTTAACCACTTTAAGTAGAGATAAGCGAATTTATAAAAAATTAAAATCGGCTGCTTCACCAACTTTCACAAATAAATTTGATTTATGAGAATTACTTCATCAGGAAGCTCATTTCTTTGTATGTAGCAGGCATAATGACCGGGAATGACGACCACGCTGCACCCCCTCCTCCCGTCATTCAACCCCTCAGATGCAGCATTCATTGCTACCATTTAGGCCTTTCAGAGGTTAATCAGTGTAATAATAAAAATAAATACTCACCTAATCCATTTGCTCGCCTACAGGCCATCGCGGCCATCTTGATTGAAGACACTATGTAAAAATCTCAAGCGGTGCATTATGCTGGCCAGCGCGCTGGTGTGGTGACATCTTACATTACCCCGCACAAGATTTTGCGTGGTATCTTTAATCAAGATGGCCGCAATGGCCTATTAGCACACAAAAGCATGAGGTGATTATGTATTTTTTGGGTTTTTACCACCTGACACGTGCCACTTTAAGTGGTAATAACTTGATAAAAATCAATTAAGAGCAATAATGAATGCATATTGGATTATAAATTACATTTTGCCCTAACAAACATACAGGAGAATAAAGCACTACATACTCTTACATCCAGTGGCATTTCTATTGATATTCTCTTTACGCAACTTCTCCATTTGAACCAGACCACCATGATAACATCTTGCAGCCATGTCTCATCTCTCAGAGTTTGCCACATAGACATCTTAGATTCCTACTTTTCCATCATCCTCCCCACCATCTCAATACCCCATCTTGCCACCTGAATATTGTGCCTCCTATGATTTCCAATACTATACTGAAGAAACAGATAGTCCCCCTGAAAATACTAGTACCACACAGATAGTGCAGCCTTCAAAAATAATTAATAAACACTCCAAAATAATTGTGTCCAGAAAATAATGCACCTGAGAATGCCCCCAAAAAATATTTGTGCTAAGCTGCTACTGTGCCAGGGCACATTCACAGTAACAGTGGTCTCAAAAGTCCCATTAGTAATAATTCTTTCTCAGAGTGCAGTGCTCTTAGTAGTAAAAAGTCCCCTACAGTGCCCCCAATAGTAAATGTCCCCTATAGTGCCCCAAAAGTAATAATGCCCCCATAGTGCCAATACTAGTACTATGTTCCCCATAGTAGTAAAAAAGCCTGCCATAATGCCTCCAGTAGTAATATTGTCTGCCTATAATGCCCCCAGTAGTATAATGCCCCCTATAGTATTCAGTAATTATAAAGCCCATCATAATGCCAGTAGTATTAAAGCCCCCAGTACACCCCAGTAGTAAGTATGCCCCCTTATAGTGCCCCAGTAGTACAAATGCCTCCCACTAGCAATGACACCACGATAGTATGCCCCGGAAGTAATAGTGTCTGCCTATAGTATCTCCAGTTTTAATAAACCTCCATAATTTGTGCCAGTAGAAAAAATTTCCTCTTATACTGCCAATGTCCTCTTATACTGCCCCCAGTGGTACTAATTTCCTTCTTATGTGTGCCAGTACAAAATAGACAGAGATATAGCTAAATATTGAGAGGCCCTAGCAAACAGCAATGAAACCTTGCTGGCTGTAAATAATACTACTACTAATAGCGTTTATTTATGTAGCACTAAAATAGTCCACAGCATTTTACAATCAGAAGTTACAGAAAAAAATCTGACTTTACAGAGTAACAAACTAATCAATAATTAACACAAGACGAATGAGAGCCCCTCTCACAAGAGCTTGCAATCTATGAGGCAAAACATGCTTGTTTTGTACATTGGGCCATCCATCTTAACCAACTAAAGAAAATATATAAACCTGCATGAGCCAGTCACCAGCCAGTGTCTGGAGGGCTTTTGAGTGCTTGGGGTGTGATGGATACTGTTTGAAGAAATAACAGGTTCTGAGGAATAATGTTGAAGGAGGGTGACTTACACTACTAGAGTTGAGAGAACACCTGGATGTTCGGGTTTGAGAAGTTCGGCCGAACTTCCCGGAAATGTTCGGGTTCGGGATCCGAACCTGACCCGAACTTCGTCCCGAACCCCATTGAAGTCAATGGGGACCCGAACTTTTCGGCACTAAAAAGGCTGTAAAACAGCCCAGGAAAGGGCTAGAGGGCTGCAAAAGGCAGCAAAATGTAGTTAAATCCCCTGCAAACAAATGTGGATAGGGAAATGAATAAAAATAAAAATAAGATAAATAAAAATTAACCAATATCAATTGGAGAGAGGTCCCATAGCAGAGAACCAGGCTTCATGTCACCCACCACTGGAACAGGCCACTGTCAGATTTTTAGACCCCGGCACCCAGACAGAGGAGAGAGGTCCCATTGCAGAGAATCAGGCTTCATGTCATAGCAGAGAATCAGGCTTCACGTCACCCACCACTGGAACAGGCCATTATCAGATATTTTGGCCCTGGCACCCAGACAGAGGAGAGAGGTCCCATAGCAGAGAATCAGGCTTCATGTCATAGCAGAGAATCGGGCTTCACGTCACCCACCACTGGAACAGGCCATTGTCAGATATTTTGGCCCTGGCACCCAGACAGAGGAGAGAGGTCCCATTGCAGAGAATCAGGCTTCATGTCACCCAACACTGGAACAGGCCACTGTCAGATATTTTTAGGCCCCGGCACCCAGACAGAGCAGAGAGGTCCCATAGCAGAGATTCAGGCTTCATGTCATAGCAGAGAATCAGGCTTCATGTCATAGCAGAGAATCAGGCTTCATGTCATAGCAGAGAATCAGGCTTCATGTCATAGCAGAGAATCAGGCTTCATGTCATAGCAGAGAATCAGGCTTCACGTCACCCACCACTGGAACAGGCCATTGTCAGATATTTTGGCCCTGGCACCCAGACAGAGGAGAGAGGTCCCATTGCAGAGAATCAGGCTTCATGTCACCCAACACTGGAACAGGCCACTGTCAGATATTTGTAGGCCCCGGCACCCAGACAGAGGAGAGAGGTCCCATAGCAGAGAATCAGGCATCATGCCATAGCAGAGAATCATGCTTCATGTCACCCACCACTGGAACAGGCCATTTTCAGATATTTTTAGGCACCATCACCCAGACAGAGGAGAGAGGTCCCATAGCAGAGAATCAGGCTTCATGTCATAGCAGAGAATCAGGCTTCACGTCACCCACCACTGGAACAGTCCATTGTCAGATATTTTGGCCCTGGCACCCAGACAGAGAAGAGAGGTCCCATTGCAGAGAATCAGGCTTCATGTCACCCAACACTGGAACAGGCCACTGTCAGATATTTGTAGGCCCCGGCACCCAGACAGAGGAGAGAGGTCCCATAGAAGAGAATCAGGCATCATGCCATAGCAGAGAATCATGCTTCATGTCACCCACCACTGGAACAGGCCATTGTCAGATATTTTTAGGCCCCAAATAACTTGACCAGCCACAGCAATAACGACAGATTTAGCTGAATATAAATTGTAGGCCTAGTATTTAGGCCCTGGATGACAGGTATACGTTTACGGACAGAATTAGACTTGGAAATGCACGGTCGCGTGTGAAGTTATTGAGGATGACCCTATCCGCACTTTCAATCTAATATACCCTTTTATGGATCGATTTAAACTTGGCCTGATACAGCAGAAATCACTGATTTAGGGAATTGCTAAGTTAAGAATTGTATTTCAACCCAGAACAAAAACTGTGCTTTGGCGGACACTAAATGAATTGACCAGCCACAGCAATAACCACAGATTTAGCTGAATATAAATTTTAGGCCTATTATTTAGGCGCTGGATGACAGGTATACGTTTACGGACAGAATTAGACTTGGAAATGCACGGTAGCGTGTGAAGTTATTGAGGATGACCCTATCCGCACCTTCAATCTAATATACGCTTTTATGGATAGATTTAAAGTTGGCCTGATACAGCAGAAACCACTGATTTAGGGAATTGCTAAGTCTGGAATTGTATTTCAACCCAGAACAAAAACTGTGCTTTGGCGGACACTAAATGAATTGACCAGCCACAGCAATAAACACAGATTTAGCTGAATATAAATTTTAGGCCTAGTATTTAGGCGCTGGATGACAGGTATACGTTTACAGACAGAATAAAACTTGGAAATGCACGGTAGCGTGTGAAGTTATTGAGGATGACCCTATCAGCACCTTCAATCTAATATACCCTTTTATAGATCGATTTAAACTTGGCCTGATACAGCAGAAACCACTGATTTAGGGAATTGCTAAGTTGGGAATTGTATTTCAACCCAGAACAAAAATATATCCTTTGCCAGACAGCAGACAGTATTACACTTGGCTAGCCACAGCTGAAACACCAGATTTAGGGTACTGCTATTTTGGCAATTGTATTTCACCCCTCAATAAAATAGCAAGCACAGCCAAGCCCCTGATGTAGGATATAGCAAAAAACAACAACACACTATTGATGGTTAAATGGACTTGGTGGCAGCTTGTGCTGGCGCACCACAAGACACAAAATGGCCGCCGATCACCCCAGAAAAAAGTGACTGAAAAACGCTCTGGGCAGCCTAAAAACAGTGAGCAATTGAATAGCAGAAGATGAATGATTCACAGCTGTAGATCGATCACTTCATTAAGTGTTTTTGCTGAGTAAATCCCTGTCTAGTGCCTAATCTCGCCCTAACAGCAGCTGCATCCTCTCCCTATACTGATCAGAGCAGAGTGAAGTGCGGCGCTACGTGACTCTAGCTTAAATAGAGGCTGGGTCACATGCTGCACTGGCCAATAACAGCCATGCCAATAGTAGGCATGGCTGTGATGGCCTCTTGGGGCAAGTAGTATGACGCTCGTTGATTGGCTGCTTTGCAGCCTTTCAAAAAGCGCCAAGAAAGCGACGAACACCGAACCCGGACTTTTACGAAAATGTTCGGGTTCGGGTCAGTGTCACGGACACCCCAAAATTCGGTACGAACCCGAACTAAACAGTTCGGGTTCGCTCATCCCTATACACCACTGTAGGGATTGTGATTTGCCACCACAAAAATGTGTTCTTTGGAAGTGCCAAAACTGTGGGTGTTGGGAATTAACCTGATTGCCTGGGGTAGGGTATTCCATAGAATGGATGATGCTCAAGTGAATTATTTCAGAAAGGATTGAGCTGTCCTGATTATGGAGGATGTTGGTAATAAATTAGTGGCAGAATGCAGAGCACAGGTAGGGTGGTTAACAAAGTTGATGGAGGAGGTTAACAAGTGCAACATTGTGGAGAGTTTTAAATCCTATACTGTATAGGTAACCAGTTCTGTGGTATTGGCAAAGGGTGGAGGCACTGATGCACCCACCTACCGGTCAGGATTTGAGAATATCTCACAGAATGAATACCTGTGGTAAGTCCTGATGTATGGACACTAATTATATCACCTGCTCAATACTATGGAAATCCTGAAAACATGACTGATAGGTGGGTTCCGAGGACCGGAGATGAGAAACCCTGCCCTAAAGTTTAGGGGAAGACAGATTAGTAATGAGTTACAGTAATGAAAGCGAGAATAGATCAGGTCAACAATGAGAGCTTTTATTTCCATAGAAAAAGGAGGATGTTTGAGGCGCAGGTGACATGAGTAGTCAAGTGATTAAATATAGGGGGTGTAAAGCCATCAGCTCCTACAACCAGTGTTGAAGAAAGGAAGGGACAAAACAAAGTCACATTAATCCCGTTTATTGATAATTCCAGCCAATTTACAGCTGGATCAGGTAGTCAGTCCATAACATACAAACAGAGTGATACAGACTTGGGTTTCCCTTAGACCCATACTCAGGCAAGTGCTGCTTCACACACGACTTGCGCTCTGTGATCTGTAAGCCTCTCACTCATACAGACGCACCCTGCTTCTTGCTGCTGACTTTTAAATCAGAACCGTGGACATGGGCCACCTGTGAAACCCGGAGTTGATCGTGGGGAATAAGCACCCACCCAGCTCTTTTCTTATTCCCAATAAAAGCCAGGCCCAGATTAGCTGATACCAGCTATACTAAGTACCAACAGCGTCCACTATCTATCCTAGTGGACACACTAGCTACTGGCTTTTACTCCACCAAGGCCGGACACCTTGGTGACACATCTCAGCTGAAACACAGCAAACCATGACATGCATCTCCTCTAATCGGTTTCCTGCACCATTCTAGGAGACACATATCTTCCCTCATACAGCCAGGTCCATAAATATTGGGATATCAACACAATTCTAACATTTTTGGCTCTATACACCACCACAATGGATTTGAAATGAAACAAACAAGATGTGCTTTAACTGCAGACTGTCAGCTTTAATTTGAGGGTATTTAGATCCAAATCAGGTAAACAGTGTAGGAATTACAACAGTTTGCATATTTGCCTCTCACTTGTTAAGGGACCAAAAGTAATGGGAAAATTGGCTTCTCAGCTGTTCCGTGGCCGGGTGTGTGTTATTCCCTCATTATCCCAATTACAAAGAGCAGATAAAAGGTCCAGAGTTCATTTCAAGTGTGCTATTTTCATTTGGAATCTGTTGCTGTCAACTCTCCAGATGAGATCCAAATTGCTGTCACTATCAGTGAAGCAAGCCATTATTAGGCTGAAAAAACTAAACAACCCCATCAGAGAGATAGCAAAAACATTAGGCGTGGCCAAAACAACTGTTTGGAACGTTCTTAAAAAGAATGAACTCCGCAACACCAAAAGACCCGGAAGACCACAGAAAAAAACTGTGGTGGATGACCAAAGAATTCTTTCCCTGGTGAAGAAAACACCATTCACAACAGTTGGCCAGATAAAGAACACTCTCCAGGAGGTAGGTGTATGTGTGTCAAAGTCAACAATCAAGAGAAGACTTCATTAGAGTGAATACAGAGGGTTCACCACAAGATGTAAACCATTGGTGAGCCTCAAAAACAGGAAGGCCAGATTAGAGTTTGCCAAACGACATCTAAAAAAGCCTTCACAGTTCTGGAACAACATCTATGGACAGATGAGACCAAGATCAACTTGTACCAAAGTGATGGAAAGAGAAGAGTATGGAGAAGGAAAGGAACTGCTCATGATCCTAAGCATACCACCTCGTCAGTGAAGTATGGTGGTTGTAGTGTCATGGCGTGGGCATGTATGGCTGACAATGGAACTGGTTCTCTTGTATTTATTGATGATGTGACTGCTGACAAATGCAGCAGGATGAATTCTGAAGTGTTTCGGGCAATATTATCTGCTCATAACTAGCCAAATGCTTTAGAACACATTGGACAGCGCTTCACAGTGCAGATGGACAATGACCCAAAGCATACTGCAAAAGCAACCAAAGAGTATTTAAAGGGAAAAAAAGTGGAATGTTATGCAATGGCCAAGTCAATCACCTGACCTGACATCCGATTGAGCATGCATTTCACTTGCTGAAGACAAAACTGTGCGAGCAGCATCAGGCGATAGTGGAGTTTCAGCTGCAGCACGCACGGGTGAGTCTCTCAGCGGAACAGCATCACTTCACCACCAATGACTGGGCCTCCATGTGAGACCTGTGTTCCTTGTTTTGCTGTTTCGAGTACTCTACCAACATGGCCAGTGCCGATAATGCCGTTCTCAGCATTACTATCCCACTTCTATGCCTCCTTAAAAAAACGATGATGGAAGAGGATGTGGCACAGGAGGAGGAGGAGGGAGTGGGATAATTTCATAGGGTTTCCGGCCAGTCATTTACAAGTGGCTCCAAGGGTGGGTTCCTGCACCCACAAATACCAGGTACACAATTGTCCAGCCAGGGCACAGTTCTGGAGGATGACGAGGTGGAGGATTAGGAGATGGAGGATTAGGAACCGTGTTCTCAGCAGGGTGGCACCCAGACCAACTTATGGTCAACACTGGTGCATGGCTGGGAGGATACAGAGGACACAGACGATACACCTCCCACAGAGTACAGCTTTTCGTTGCCTCTGGGCAGCCTGGCACACATGAGCTATTACATGCTGCAGTGTCTACGCAACGACCACCGAGTTGCCCACATTCTAACTTGTGCTGATTACTGGGTGGCCACACTGCTGGATCCCCGTTACAAGGAGTATAAGTGCACGCTGGTAGACGTGCTGATGGTGGCATTCCCACCTGACAGCGGGGGCACAGTGGAAGCACAAGGCGTAGGCAAAGAAGAAGGAAAGGTTGCCAAGCTTTGTCAGGACGCCACAACAACCAGCACCACCAGCTGATATGGAACTTCTTAGCAGGAGGCAGCATTTCACCAACATGGTGGAGCAGTATGTGTGCACACGCCTACACGTACTGAATGACGGGTCTACCCCCTTCAACTTCTGGGTCTTCAAATTGGGCACATGGTCTGAGCTTCCCCTTTACGCCTTGGAGGTGCTGGCCTGCCCTGCAGCCAGTGTATTGTCTGAACCTATGTTTAGCACGGCAGGGGGCGTCATCACAGACAAGCGAAGCCGTCTGTCCACAGCCAATGCGGACAAGCTCACGTTCATTAAAATCAACCAGGCATGGCTCCCACAGGACTTGTCCGTACCTTGTGCAGAATAGACATATATACCGGCCTTAACCAGCCATTGTTATACTACAGCGCAATTGCTCATTCTTGTATTTTGGATATTTCACACTCTTTTGGAGTGTACCCTAATAAAAAAAAATATTAAAAAATTCAAACCAAAAACCAGTGTTGGCTATCTCGTGCTCCTCCACAGCTGCTTCCACCTACAACGCTACGTCCACCGCCCCCTCAAACGCCTACTCCATATGGACCTCCTCCTCATAAATCAATTTAAATTTTTATATTTGTACGTATTTTATTTTATGTCATTTCACTAATTTGTCTGTTACATTTTTGGGCGTGATATACAACTGCTCTACCTAGTAGACAGGTTAAAAAAAAATCACTAATTTGCCTGTTACATTTTTGGGTGAAATTCAGCAATTTTTGGGTGTGATATACCACTGCTCTACCTAGTAGACAGGTTAAAAAAAATCGCTAATTTGTCTGTTACATTTTCGTGTGAAATTCACAAATTTTGGGTGTGATATACCACTACTATACCTAGTAGACAGGTAAAAAAATAAATAATAAATCACTAATTTGTTTGTTACATTTTCGGGTGAAATTCACAAATTTTTGGGTGTGATATACCACTGCTATACCTAGTCGACAGGTTAATACATTTCATAAATTTTTCTGTTACATTCTTGAATTGACGTTTTACTATTTTTGCCTTGAATAAACCCCTGCTCTGCATAGGTGACAGGGACCGAAATGTTTAAAAATAATCTATTCGATTGGTGGGTGACATTAACCCATTTCTGCTGATGAAAAACCCATGCTCTGCATAGGTGACAGGGACTTCAATTTCTAAAATTCGTCTTTAATTGGAACATTCATTAGATCCTTCTGCTTTAATAACTTGTCTAACATTTCCGCTTCATCCCATTGCATCCATTGACCTCCCTTGAATGAGGTCTCCCTTTCTCACGCTCCCCCTCTAGCGTGGAACCCTGATTCGCCGATAACCATGATCAACATGGTAGGCTCAGAAAAGAACATCGAAAGTTGATAGAGAAGATATCCAAATGGATGGTGGACGTCACAGGGACGTGCGATCAGGCAGAAGTTATCTAGAGTCAACAAAGCGGCAGCAGGGCCTCTCCTGGCTAACGTTTCCAAATCCAAAATACCCCAGTGACATTCCCTATATTTTTTTATTATTCATTCCAATAACAGGGCATCCTAAGAGTTCTGTATTGTTATTTATCATCACTACCTCCCCGAGTATTGAAGCTTATGCTTCAATACTTTGTCCCACATTTATGCTTGATTACATTTAATTTCATCCATTGACCTCCCTTGGATGTGGTCTCCCTTTCTCAGGCTCCCTCTCCGGCCTGGAACCCTGATTCCCCGCCACCCGTGATCACCATAGTAGGCGCATAAAAGAACGAAAGTTGATAGAGAAGATATCCAATTGGATCGTGGACATCACGGGGACGTGCGACATGGTGGGGCAGTATGCGTGTGCACGCCTAGACGTACTGAATGATGGGTCTTCCCCCTTCAACTTCTGGGTCTCCAAATTGGGCACATGGCCTGAGCTTGCCCTTTATGCCTTGGAGGTGCTGGCCTGCCCTGCAGCCAGTGAATTGTCTGAACGTGTGTTTAGCACGACTGGAGGGGGTTATCACAGGTATATTCCCCAATGTTTTGGGGTGTACCCTAATTAAAAAAAATATAAATAAATTTAAAACCAAAAAGCAGTGTAGGCTACCTCCTCCTCCACCGCCGTTTCCACCTACATTGCCAGATCTACCGCCTCCTCAACCTCCTACTCCATATGGATTTTATGTTATTTAAAGTCATTTCTCTATCCACATTTGTTTGCAGAGCACTTGCCATGTTCTTAACCACATTTTGATGCCATTTGCAGCCCTCTAGCCCTTTCCATTACATTTTTACAGCCATTTTAGTGCTCAAAAGTTCGGGTCCCTATTGACTTCAATGGGGTTCGGGTTCGGGGTCAAGTTTGGGTCCCGAACTTAAACTTTTTTGTGACGTTCGGCAAAAAATTGTCGAACCCGAACATCCAGGAGTCCGCTCAACTCTAGATGAGACATTTGGAGCTGAAATATGAAATATGAAATGCCTAAAGCAAACTCTGTTCTGTGCGATCCTGCTGTATACATTCGGCATTACGGCTACCAATTGCGTTATCATCTGTGCTTCCCCCATGTGTGTATTTTCACTATTTCGTCTCTGTGGCTAATGTTTCTACTGTATAAAGACAACATATGCATTGATTGCTGTGTTCGCGGTTCACCGAGAGGTGCGACTCTATAACTCCTCCAGAAAGACAGAAATTCCTACCATAAATGAAATTTCTAGCTTTTCTCTAATGACCTCGTTACTGTTCCCGCATATGTTAATGAGAGTCCTTAACTGAAACTACATATTTACCAGGATAGAATTTCCATGGTGGTAAACTGTTGCTCAGGAGATTGATCAGCCATGATGTGCAATATGGAAGGAACCTGTAACTGCACAGACATTGCATGTAAGGAGAGTTCAACATGAGGGAAACAGATGGCACATCAGACGACTGTGTCTATAGAAGACGTGGCGTCTTTAGAGTCGTTCTTGTTTTTCATTCGGGTTTATTTTCATTGTTTCATACTTTACCTACATTTCTGTCTGCGCGCTGAGAATAGCAAGCAATGTTGTAAAAGTTTTATGTTGAATGTGAGCTCCGCCAAAGACATATAGACTACAGTACTGCACGACAGACTGGAATAGGGCTCAGCTGCAATGCTTCATATAGCCCATGGGCAAGAGTTCTAATGTTTCTCGTAGAAAGCAGCTTTCTAAAATACAGAAGTCATCTTCTCCATAAAGTCTTTAGATATTTATAGCACCAACAGATTCTACAGTACCATTCATAGCTTTCTATCACAAATAGCTGTCTCTGTCCTGGATGATACTCACTACCTTACTAAAGGCTCACTAACACAACTATATGAATGGGTCTGCATCCGTTCCGCAATTTTGCGGAATGGGTGCCAACTTATTCAGTTCAATGGGGCCGCAAAAGATGTGTACTGCACACCGTGAGCTGTCCTCATCCGTAGTTCTCTTCCGTGGTATTGCAATAAAGATAGAGCATTTCCTATTCTTGTCCGCAATTGCGGACAAGAATAGGTATCTTCAATCATAGTGGCGGCCATGTGCGGTCCACATATTGCGGAACGCACATGGGCAAGTATCCGTGTTTTGCGGTCATGTGAATGTAGCCTAAGTGTCACAAACAGGTAGGGATAAATGCGGCCCTAACTCCACCCACACCGCTATACCCTACCTACTTGCGTGGTCCATCCTAACCGATGGGACACCACAGTCTGTAGCTTGCGTACGTCTGTAGCTTACGTACGTGCAGGGGCCTAGGGAGTGGAGACACAACACAGGGAGGAAACTATACACAAGGACAGACAAGCAAGAGCTTCCCAGGCCAGCACCAAAATAGCAATAGAACGCCTAAATCTGCACCAAATTAATTAAGAGGTTTGTGCCTTTTAATAAATTTGCCCCAATTTAGTCAAATGTTCTATAGGCTCGCATATGAGACATCAGTCTTAAAGGGGTTTTCCGATTATTTTTTTTGTGTGATGACCTAAGCATACTGTATGTCATCAATATCAGATCGGTGAGGTCCAACACGCGGTATCAGCTGCTTGAAGAGAAGGCAGCGCATTCCTTTCATTCATTGATGTCGATGGCGAGCAGGTGTAATTACAAGAAGCCATCCCATTCCCTTCAATGAGATGGCTCTGTAGTTACACTTGTATAGGAAAGAGCTGTCTCATTCAAGTGAATGGGACGGCTTCTTGTAATAACACCTGCCCACCACTGCAATGTTGATGGCGAGCAGGTAAACAATGAAGAGAAGGCTATGCTGGCAATGGTTTGTTGCTTTTTTTTTTTTGCCAGCTGATCCGCAGGGGTGCCCGGTGTCAGACCCCACAATCTGATATTGATGATCTATCCTGAGGATAGAAATAATAAATGTGAAAGCAGCACCAATGTCCCTTTCAGACTTCCCTCTGGAATGCCTCAGCCTGACAGCAAACCACAGATTCCCAGAGATCGCTTCATTTAAACAGCACAGAACAAGGTAGACGGCAGCATGTCCTCCGAGGATTCTTTATTCAAAATGGGTTCATAAAAATGTACAAAAAGTGCCAAAAATAGTGCAACATTTTAACTACAACATAGTTTTTATCTGACCTGGTCTCTAATCTGAGCTGCTGTTAACCTACGATTTCTGAGGCTGGTGACTCGGATGAACTTATCCTCCGCAGCAGAGGTGACTCTTGGTCTTCCTTTCCTGGGACGGTCCGCATGTGAGCCAGTTTCTTTGTAGCTCTTGATGGTTTTTGTGACTGCACTTGGGGACACTTTCAAAGTGTTCCCAATTTTTGGGACTGACTGACCTTCATTTCTTAAAGTAATGATGGCCACTCATTTTTCTTGCCATTATACAAATTCTAGCAGTCTATTCAGTAGAACTATCAGCTGTGTATCCACCTGACTTCTCCAAAACGCAACTGATGGTCCCAACCCCATTTATAAGGCAAGAAATCCCACTTATTAAACCTGACAGGGCACACCTATGAAGTGAAAACCATTTCAGGTGACTACCTCTTGAAGCTCATCAAGAGAATGCCAAGAGTGTGCAAAGCAGTAATCAAAGCAAAAGGTGGCTACTTTGAAGAACCTAGAATATGACATATTTTCAGTTGTTTCATACTTTTTTGATAAGTATATAATTCCACATGTGTTAATTCATAGTTTTGATGCCTTCAGTGTGAATCTACAAATTTCATAGTCATGAAAATAAAGAAAACTCTTAGAATGAGAAGGTGTGTCCAAACTTTTGGTCTGTACTGTACGTCTTCTCATTGGGGAACCCCTTCCTGAAATACATTCACCTTTACCTGCGTTACGTGGACGATGTGTTCCTGGTCTGGTCGGGCAGCGAGGAGTTGTTTAAGCAGTTTGTACATCACCTAAACGATATTAACCACATGAATATGAGGTTTACCATTAACTTCGGTGGCGATTCGTTGGATTTTTTGGATGTAAGAGTCACCACAGAAAATGGTATTCTCCACACCACAGGCTTTCGTATGCCTACTGCAACTAACTCGCTGCTCCACCAGACCAGCTTTCATCCCCCGCGGTGAAGGATGCTGTCCCATTTGGACAATTCATCCATCTCTGTAGAATTAATAGTACGGATGAGGGCTATTTCAGGCAAGCCCACCAGCTTAAGAACAGGCTGTTGGAGAGGGGTTACCCCCGGAGAGACCTTATTGATGCTTTGTATCGTGCCAGTCGTTATGCACTCCAGAATCTCCTGAGTGACAAGACCAAGGAAAGTGATCATGACAGATTTGCATTTGTCTTTAAATTTAGCCCAGCAGCAGGCATAGTGAGACAGGCCGTGTTGAACAACTGGGACCTACTGAGAGGCGAGTCTGTTCTGGGGGACTTTGTTTCCAAAAGACCCCTTGTCACTTTCAAAAAATGTCACACTCCGAAAGATAGATTAGTCCACAGTGTGATGAGGCAGTCTAAACAAACTAATTGGTTGCAGCGCAGGAAACCGCAGGAAAATTATAAGTGTGGTATGTGTTCATTTTGCCCCCAAAATTCACAGAGAAAAATGTTATGTTTGGGAGGGGGGGGGGGGTCACACACAAAGTCAAAGACTTTATCACTTGCCGGACACCCTATGTAGTTTGTTATAATGTGTGCTTGCCGGAGGTTTTACATTGGCAAAACCATAAGACCCTTATTTGAAAGAGTGCAGGAGCATTTGAGCTCCATCAGGACAGGTCGGGCTCACCCGGCCGGTTTGACCGTGTTCCGTGCGGTCCACGATGGCGATCCATTGAGCCTCTCTTTTGCTGGCATTGAGGCCGTGAGACCCATCCCTAGGGGTGGTGACCGCCATCGCCTCTTGCTGCAGCGGGAGGCTCAATGGATCATCAGGACTAATGCCATGGGCTCGCACGGCTTAAATGACAAAAACAATATGGCAGTATTTCTGTAAAGTCCCCATGTATCTACATACTTGCCTGCTAGTTGTAACTTGTTGCCGCGATCTGACACTGTTTGCTCATTTGTTTTGTAGCACATTGTACGTGCATAATCTGTCCTTTTCTTTGCATTGATTTTAACACACAGTTGATGATCAGGTGTCCGACCATAAAACGTATGGCGGTGCGCGTGTGTGTCATTTTGGTCCGAGGAAGCACAAGTCACGCGCGAAACGGCCATCACCGCCTACCCACACCAAAGAGCCATTCCACTCCCCAGCCTGCGAACCTGTTGCAATAAAGTAAAGCAATAAAGTACTGAAGTTTCGTGAAGACAGGGGTGAGTGCCGCAATTCCTTTCATCTATTTCTGCATTATATCAAGTGTCTACTTGCATTCATCTCGCTGAGCACCACGTCAACCTTTCTAACTGCTGAGCCACTGGTTTGTGATTTTCTGATGGAGATAGGGGTATATGTGAGGTGAGAACAGCAGTGCCGCTGATTCCTTACCTTTTTATTCTTATACAACGCATATACACATATAGCATACACTGTGCCACACAATATACAGTATACCTCTACACTGTGTAGTCTTGTGGCGGCGGACAGAAAATAATCTGGAAGTGCCCCTCCCGAGACCAGGCTCTGGATCCGCCACTGATTGCACCCGCGTGGAAAACTCGCCCGTGTGAAAGAGGCCTTAGAGTTAGGGTTTTTGTACATTTTCATGGCAATTTTGTTTATTTTTATGTACCTATTTTGAATAAAGAATCCTTGGATGATATGCTACTGTCTTTTTTGGTGATATCCTGAGGATAGGTCATCAATAAAAATATCTCAAAAAACCACTTTAATACATCTTCCCCACAAACTCCATATAGATGTGGTGCCTAATGAGTTTCTGATTAGGACTGTAGCACTTCAACGTAACTGTGCCAACATTCTATCCATTCATACAATACAGATAAGTTAAGCTTAAAGGGAGTCTGTCACCAGCATTTCACTTTTTTAACCCTTCCCACAGCTCCCTAGCATGCTTACAGTTAATCAAAACGTTACCTCTGGCATCTTTCCTGTTCTTATAAATCCATCAAAAACGATCTTTATAAGATATGCAAATAAGGGCTCGAAAGTGCCCAGGGGAGGCGTTACTCTCTTAGGTGCCCTGCTTGCTCAGCCTTTTCATTGCCAGAGGGCATATCTTATTTTCTAACTTTTCCATCATCCTCCCACCTTCTCACACCCCATCCTGCCACCCCCAATACTGTATTAACTATGCTTCCCAATACTTTCCTGCAGAAACAGTCCCTCCTGAAAATACTCGTACCACACTGATAGTGCGTCAGTACAAAAAAACACGTTATTTTTGGGCTAGTACAAAACAATCCCCCCTTCCTTTCATATCAGACCCCCATATAAAACCCTAAATGAGATCCCCCCCATCTCAGACCAAACCTCCTTTAGACCTCTATGTCAGACCCCGACCAAATATCAGACCTCAGACTAGACCCCACATTAGACCTCCAGACCCCCATTAGACCTCCAGGCCCCCATATCTGACCCCCATTAGATCTCTGATCCCCATATCTGACCCCCATTAGACCTCCAGACCCCCTAGTCAGACCCCCCAGTCGGACCTTCAGACCCCTCAGTCAGACCTCCAGACCTCCTAGTCAGACCTCCAGACAGTCCATTCAGACCACCACACCCCCCATTAGACCACTCCAGACCCCCGAGTCAGACCTCTAGATCCCCCATTAGACCACTTCAGACCCCCAGTGAGACCTCCAGACCCCCCAGTCAGACCTCCAGACCCCACCAGTCAGACCTCCAGTCCCCCCAGTCAGACCTCCAGTCCCCCCAGTCCGACCTCCAGACCCCCCATAGACCACTCCAGACCCCCATTAGACCTCTCTAGATCCCTATTAGACCTCCAGATATCAGACCTCAGATCAGACTGTAAAATAATACTTACCTCTCCTGCCGCCACTCTCCCTGTTCTGGCTGTCTCCTCTTTTCAGGGCCGGTGCTGCAGTCAGAGTGCGTTCTGTACGTCCTGACGCCGGCCCTGAGAATAGCAAGCAGGAGTAGGGGTAAGTACTGTACAGAGCTTACAGCGCTTATCTCCCCCTCCTCCAGGAGACTAGTGAGCGCATAAATTATGGAATCTCTAACTACTAGTATTCCCTTTATAAGATGCACTCCATCTTATGAAGGGAAAAGCAATGAGCGCTTCAATCTGTATTGATGGAAGCACTCATTGCTTCTGTTCTGGCACCCCCCCCCCCCCCCCCAGGCACGCCACTAGGAATGCAACCTAAATTTTACTAGCATGTTCCAATAATGTATTGAATTGGAGCCTTTAGTCAACTTCTAGCTAAAGTTAAAGTGCCTCTGATCCATGATCCCAGTGTTTATTTGCAGCTGCTGAAGTCACTAGATGACTGTTACTATATCACAATAGGTGAAGATCACAGAGTTGGTACCTAGCAGGAATTTATGGTGTATCAATTCAATAAGATGGAAACACAGATTTAATTTTACCAAGATCAGATTAACCAAAAAAGTTCATTTTTTCTTTTTTTTTTAGTTCAATGCCTTTTTAAATATCGCTGCTTGTCCAGAGAGCATTGAGATTTATAGTTTGACACTTGTCTTTTGTTTTCCATTTCACATGCACATGAGGAGGACTGATCTTCCATGTACGGCGACCATTACTCTGAAAGGACATGAAATATCACAGAGATCAGGCTGCCATATCATAATCTCTTTGTCAGACAGATGGGTGTTTTAGTGAGGACTGTTGCAGAAAATAAATGGGTTTTACATTTTTCATTAGCGTATCACTTTGACAGTTGAACTCTATTATGATGTCTTCAGGAAGTATCTGATCCATTCTATTATGCCGAGTGACAAAGAGAAAGCGTCTGCAATGATTCAAGAAAGGTCATCCTCAACCACCATTCTGCTGAGCTGAGTGTTCAGACGTAATTAAGGACATGGAACAGATGGAATTCCATAGTCAAATATGCAATGTCTCATTTCAAAGGAGATATTTTTCCAGTTACTTAGAAGAATGTATTTATTTCCAAGCAAAATCAGTTTGTAGATGACCTATGTTTTTTACACAAATTGAGGAGACCTCGATCACTAAAGACATATCAAGAGAAATACTGTGGTGCACAATAGGAATTGGTCCTACCCTCCAAAAAAACATAGAAAAATACAGAATTGAATTACATCACTATCCTCTGTTTAGTGTCCTATTGAACTGTTTTTCTTTTGTACATTTTAACCCCTTGTCCACCAGGCCAGTCATCCTGCCTAGGTCTATTTTTGAAAATCTGACTTGTCTCTTTTGTGATAACTTTGGAATGGTTTTATCTAACAACTTCTGATCTTATCTACTTATCTAATTAATTCTGTTTTCTAATGACACATTGCACTTCATTTTAGCGGTATATCTAGATCCAAAAATCCGAAATTTACTGAAAATCTGAGAACAATTATCACAATTTTCTAAAATTTGAATTTCTCTGCTTTTTAAACAGATTAGAACACCTCCATGGCATTTTATTTTGTTAGGACGTTAGAAGGCTTAGGATTTTAGAAGCGATGTTTCAAATTTTCAAGAAAATTTCCAAAGCCGACATTTTTAAGCACCAATTCAGTTATAAAGTGATTTTGAGGGGCTTACATAATAGAAATCACCCATAAATGACCCATGACATTTTAGAAATTACACCCTTCAAACTATTCAAACCTGTGTTACAAACTTTGCTAACCCTTGAGGTGTTTCATATGAAATAATGTAAATAAAGTAAAAAGGAGGTGAAATTTCAAAATGTTATTTTTTTGTCGGATTTTCTACCATAATCTACCATAATCCATTGGTTTATGGACACCAGGTTGGTATTGAACAGTCTCTGGGGGACCAGTACAGTCATTTTCTGACAACCATGCACTTTTTTTCTCTATGTAGCTGTGTGAGGACTATTTTGTGAGATGAGTTGCCATCATCATTGGTTCTATTTTGGGGTACATACAGCTTTTCATTTTGCTGTTTGGGAAGCAGGATAAATCAATGTAGCAATTCTCCCATTGCTTTTTGGATTTTTGATAATGACACATTATCTTTATTCTGCTGATCAGTAGATTTACAGAGAGACCAATTTTATATATTTTTTTTTTAGGCTTAACTACTTTTACACAAAGCATTTTTGTAAAGAAAAATCGTGTTTTCAATTCGCCATTGTCTGAAGGCCCTAGTTTTCTTATTTTTCTAACAATGATCTTGTTTGAGGGCTTGTTTTTTGTAGGATGGTTTAATTGGTACCATTTTGGGTTACATACAACTTTTTGATCGCTCAATATTATGAATTTTCTCAGGTGAAGCGACAAAAAATGATTGTTCTGGCACAGTTTTTATTCATTTCTTTTTACAGCTTTCACTTGAAAGGGTAGATGATGTGATATTTTTATAGAGCTAGTCGTTCTGGATGCTGCAATACCTTATTATATGTACTTATTTTATTGTTTGTGTTTGCAGAGTGCTGTTGCATTTCGTTTGTCCTTTAATATTTATAGCGATGGTGACGTGCACCTGCATATTAGGATGTGATGACTGACCCCCAGTTTTGTTTCTCTTGCAGTTTGCGTTGGAGATGTGGCTGACTCCATTGTTTTGGTTGTGCACTCCTAACTAACCTGTCTGCCCCACAGGCTGATTTTAATTAGTGCAAGTATAAAGCTGTAGCCTGCTATCCATGCATTTATTGGAGGCCAGTAGGCACCAGGAGTGGTGGAATACAGAGTAGGCTCAGCATTCATGTGGAAACTGCATTCCATGAACATAACAGAGGTGAGTGCGGCACCAAAGAGGTACAACAAAGTGTAGGCACAGCATCCATATGGAGCCTGCATTCCCTGAAATTAGTGGATGCCATTTTGGCACCATAAGAGGTACAACATAGTGTAGTCTCAGCATCCATGTGGATCCCGCATCCTCTGAATTTAATGGAGGCTGTTATATCACTCAGTGAATGTGGTATTTAGTGGTATTTAGTATTTAGTGTTAGGTTCCCGTCTTAAAGAGATCGCCTTGATGCAGGCAGATGGGCACAAATTTTTTTGTACAAGAATCTCACATTTATAATGTGGTGTTAGTATTTGATATAGTGAGTATGGCATTATTATATGTCATTATTCTATTGTTTGTATTTGCAGAGTGCTATTGCATTTTGTTTGTCCTTTACTTTTGTATTTGGATACAGCGATACCTAATATGTCTATTTTTTTTAAGTTTTACAACATAATAGCTAAAGATGAGCCGGTTAGCTGAATTTTTCAGAAAAATTTGCTTCGATCTGAATTTATTCGCGGCGAATCGCGTTAAAAAACAGCTATTTCCTGGCTGATGAGAGCCTTTATAATGGTGTAGAAAACTGTGCCTTATAGTAACACGCATAGGGAGTCTGCTTTGGTAGTAAAATAACACTGAGTCCGTATGACATGCAGATGACAGGCGTCGCTCTTAGAATCACAGCACACTTCACATATTAGGGCAGTCACGGGGCCAAAACTAACCCAATAACTCAAGTATTAACTCAGACTTAGAGGTCGATGTTAGTGCCAAGAAGAAGTGCACTCCTTTTACAAAGTTACCAGCTGATTCCACATAGATGTTATCAGAACCTGTTCTATTAAACGGTCATACAAATAGAGCCACCTGGACAGAGTCATTGATTAATTTGCCCTTCCTCTGATCCGTCAGAACAATAACCCACAAAAAATCCTGTCTGTGGAGCATACGCCTTCACTCGGTCAGCATTTGCTCAATAATCCATCAGTATTGCTAATGCCAAAAAAGACAGGAGTGGATGTAAAACAGAGATGACACGTGAATGGAATATTTGCATGTCTTCTGTGTTTTGTATCCACTCCTGCTTTTGGCTACCAAAATCACAAGCCAATTCTGATGGGACCATACAGGCCTTATAGCTGTTACACAGACAGGATCCGTTGTGCATCTCATTTATCCTTCCTTTTGACAGATCAGAAGAAAGATCAAATAAATTATTATGTCAGCCAGGCCGAAAGGCAAAATAGTGGACCAGTCATAAAGTGGGGAGGGTGGAAACAGCATGAGAAGTCCACAGAGGGGACCTATGACATAGTGGTGAGGTGGAAACAGCATGAGGAGACCACAGAGTAGCCCCATGACAGAATCTGGAGGCGGCGGCAGCATCAGGTGGTTGCCATTGTTTTCATGTACTTTTTGTACATTTGTTGTTTCATAATATATATTTTCCTCACACTTTCAGACGTCACACTACCTCATACGACGTCATGGTCCATACAGCAAAAGGAGTTTTTCAGTCACCCATCATTTTTACCGAAAAAAAACAAATTTGAAAGAAAAGATTTCACAACAACGTCATTTGGTTCATACAACAAAAGAGTTTTGCAGTCACCCATCAACATTACCCCCCCCAAAAAAAAAACACTTTTAAAGAGTGGCACAATGAGTCTGAAGGTGGCAGATGCAGCAGCATCATGAGAACACAATGACAAAATCTGTAGATGGCAGCAGTATGATGAGGCAACCGAGTGGCCCAATGACAGAGTCTGGAGGTGGCAGCAGTATGAGGAGGCCAGCAAGTGGCAAGGTGACATAGTGTGGAGATAGCAGATGAGAAGACCATAGAGTGGCAAGGTGACATAATGAGAATATGGCACCAGCAGGATACCACAGAGTGGCAAGGTGACATAGTGTGGAAATGGCAGCAGCAGCAGCGGAATCAGGAGATCACAGAGTGGTAAGGTGACATAGTGTGGAGATAACAGTAGCATGAGGAGACCACAGAGTGGCAAGGTGACATAGTGTGGAGAGGGAAGTAGCAGCAGCATCAGGAGACCACAGAGTGGCAAGGTGACATAGTTTGGAGATGGTAACAGCATGAGGAGACCACAGTGTGGCACAATGACATAGTCTGGAGGTGGCGGCAGTATGAGGAGGCCACCAAGTGGCACAATGACAGAGTCTTGAGGTGGAGGCAGCATCCGGAGGTTGTCATTGTTTTCATGTACTTTTTGAATATTTGTTGTTTCATAATATATATTTTTGCCACACTTTCAGACGTAACACGACCCCACACAATGTAATTCGGTCCATACAGCAAAAGGAGTTTTTCAGTCACTCATCATTTTTACAGAAAGAAAATACTTTAAAAGAGTGGCACAATGACAGAGTCTGTAGATGGCAGCAGTATGATGAGGCCACCGAGTAGCAAAGTGACATAGTTTGGAGGTGGAGGCAGCATCCGGAGACCACAGAGTGGCAAGGTGACATAGTGTGGAGATAGCAGATGAGAAGACCATAGAGTGGCAAGGTGACATAATGAGAATATGGCACCAGCAGGATACCACAGAGTGGCAAGGTGACATAGTGTGGAGATGGCAGCAGCATGAGGAGACCACAGAGTGGCAAGGTGACATAGTGTGGATATAGCAGCAGCAGCAGCAGGATACCACAGAGTGGTAAGGTGACATAGTGTGGAGATGTCAGCAGCATCAGGAGGCCACCTAGTGGCAAGGTGACATAGTGTGGATATGGCAGCAGCAGGATACCACAAAGTGGCAAGGTGACATAGTTTGGAGATGGTAACAGCATGAGGAGACCACAGTGTGGCAAGGTGACATGGTTTGGAGGTGGCGGCAGCATCAGGAGGCAACAGAGTGGCAAGGTGACATAGTGTGGCTATGGCAGCAGTAAGATACCACAGAGTAGCAAGGTGACATAGTATGGAGATGGCAGCAGCATGAGGAGACCACAGAGTGGTAAGGGGATATAGTGTGGATATGGCAGCAGCAGGATACCACAGAGTGGCAAGGTGACATAGTGTGGAGATGGCAGCAGCGTGAGAAGACCACAGAGTGGCAAGGTGACATAATGTGGATATGGTAGCAGCAGCAGGATTCCACAGATGGGGCAAGGTGACATAGTTTGTTAATAGCAGAAGCATGATGAGACCACAGAGTGGCAAGGGGACAAAATGCGGAGATGTCAAGTCAATGTGTGTGTTGAGGATGAGACTGAAGAGAGGAGGAAGTTCATGGAGAAGGTGGAAATATGTTTTTCCACCTAAATAATTTACAAAAGATTTTACCACATATATCTGCAGCGCTGAACGCTGAATGATATTTGTTTTTCCACCGAACGAGGTCACAAAAGATTTTATCGCATATAAGTGCAGCACGTAAAGCTAAATATGCTGAAATAAAAAAAATTCCCACCGAAATAAGTCACAATAGATTTTACTGCATCTAAGTGCCGTGCTTAACGCTGAATTATAATTTTTTTCCACCAAAATAAGTCACAAAAGATTTTAACGCATATAAGTGCAGCGCTGAACGCTGAATAACATGTCTTTTCTGCCAAAATACTTCAATAAAGATTTTACCACATATAACGGAGCACGGAGATGGAAAGGGTCTTAGGATTCCCCCCGCACTATACGGACGTCTCAGAAATAAACCGCTGCTTCCGACAGCAGCTCCTGGGAAGTTCATGGAGCATCCCGGTCATCCGGCATCTATTCGCCCCGCTGAAGGATTATATTGAAAGTGTACAGAAGCCACACAGGCCCCCCACACTGCAGATTTATCATGGAGACATCATGGAGATTTAACCGCATATAACTGCAGCGCTGACAGCTGAATAAATTTTATTTTTCGACCAAAATACTTCGATAAGGATTTTACCAAATATACCCGCCGCACTGACTGGCAGATAAAAAAATATACATACACAATTAACTGCAAAAAATGCACCAAAATGATACGCAACTGACAACACTAGCTAATTCCTCAGGCCGATGTTAAAAGCTGAGAACTTTGCCAATACCCTCCAGTCAGGAACATATCGGAGCCCCTCATTTTGCAGTGAATTGTGTATGTATATTTTTTCATCTGCACAATGTATCATTTTGTGTAAGATGTTCTTGTGGTGCATGCAGTCCGCCCCGGCATCCTTCATTGTACGCATTTTTTTGCTGGGGATTGCTGTTGTCTGCGGACCGCATGCGGAGGAATTGCTCCCCCGGTTATAGACACGCTACAGTGTCTGGGTTTAGAGCATTTTCACCCATTTAGGCCATTTAGGAGTTTTTGTCCTTATGTGTAAGGAATGTGCCACTTTATTTTGTTGGTAACATTCTTTTGCACCTGGTAGCTTCTTTGTCACATGGTCTATTGTGGGTGTGGCTCACAGCTTTATACTACCTCACAGTGCATTGGTGATACCACTATGGAGGCATGTGAGAGTCTGGCTGTGAGTTGGTTCACACTCCACGGGCAGGTGAGTGGTAGGACCCCATGCGTGCTGAGACACCGTGACGTGGCGCATGAGGGGCTCCGATATGATCCTGACTGGAAGATATTGGCAAAGTTCTCATCTTTTGATATTGGCCTGAGGAATTAGCTAGTATTATCAGTTGTGTATCATTTTGGTGCATTTTTTTGCAGTGAATTGCCTATATGCTTTTACCAGAAATAACTGCAGAAGTGACCTGAGAATATATATTTCTTGCTGGAATGAAATAGGCCACTAAACGCTTTAACCAGAAAACAATTAAATAGTGCAGTGCATATATATTTGTCCTATTTTACTGAAATACGCCCCTATACGCTTTCACCAGAAATAACTGGAACAGTGCAGTGCATATATATTTGTCTTATTTTACTTAAATACACTCCTATACGCTTTTAACAGAAATAACTGCAATAGTGAAGTGTGCATATATTTTTCTTATCTTATTTTAGTGAAATACGCCCCTATACTCTTTCACCACAATTAACTGCAGAAATGCATCAAGGATATATATTTATTTCTTTACTGAAATACGCCCTATACGTTTTCAACAGAAATAACTGCAACAGTGCAGTACGTATATATTTTTCATTTTTTTTACTGTAACACGCCCCATACGCTTTTAGCAGAAATAACTGCAACAGTGCAGTGCAAATATATTTTTCTTTTTTTAATGAAATAAGCCCCTATACGCTTTCACCAGAAATAACTGCAACAGTGCAGTGCGTATATATTTTTCTTTGTTACCGAAATACGCCCCTATACGCTTTTAACAGAAATAACTGCAGAAGTGAAATGCGTATATATGTTTCTTGTAGTACTGAATAAGATACTAAGACGTCAGCCTCTAAAGGCTTTTCAACATAACACTTGCAGCCCAATAACAAAAAGCTTGAATGACAGAGCTGTCTAATAATTATGTGGATCCCCAAATAATCGTTCCATGCACTTGTAAATCAGTTTCCTATCAATGTCCCTAGCGCCTTCTGACGTCTCTCCCTGCACTAAGATGCTGTGAAATTATTCCTCCCTATCCTTTCCCTGCACTTATAAATAGTTTTTTCTCTCTTTTTTTTTCTCCACAATTGTTTTTCCAATAGCTGTCCCTAGCGCCTTCACACGTCTGTCCCTGCACTCTGAACTCTGGATAATGGCATAATCTAAAATGGCTGCCGTATTTATAGGGCTGTGACATCACAGGGCTGGCTGGCTGCTGATTGGCTGCATGCAGGCATGTCAATCAGGGTGATCCCGCCTTCCCAGTGTTTCTTGCTTAATGTCCTCAGTCCTCACACGTGTAGCCGCCATTTTAGGAAAAATGTGATTCATTACCATGGAGCGTGAGGAAATTCAAATTCGTTGCAAATCAAATTCAGCTTTGATTAGCTCATCTCTAGTAATAGCATATTTGAAAAGAAAAAGTCAGCATCTGTGGACGGCTTAGGAAATTTTCCACGACAACCTCCTTTTGCTGCTTTGCGCTGGCAATTGACCAACTTCTCAGACTGTCCTTAGCATAGTGTGCTTTATTAGTCTGGAGCGATCTCCTTTGATGTTGGATTGCCCAGCGCTGTGTCACCGCCAGCCCTGGGAGAGATCTTAGAAGTTCAGATAGACGGAAGACTCAGGAGTCTATCTGACAGATCTCTCTTGTTTTCATTGTTGCTGACAGGTTTCCACCCCTTCGCAGATGCTGCTGATTATCAGTCAGGTGGCTCTTTATATGTTCCACCTCTCACTTGTTTCCCTTTGGCTGATAGTTCTTCTGTTGAGTGCTCAGCTTGTGTGGTGGTTCTCCTGTTCCAGTTGCTTCTCAAGCTAAGTAATTTTCCCTTTTCCTGTTGTGTCTGTTCTGACTAGGCCTCAGTGAGATACTAGCTCCTTCAGTTTGGAAGGAGCCACTGCCTCTTTCCCTGTTCCCTAGGCTGAGGGTTTGGTGCAGTGTTTCAGCAGTCTCAGGTTCCTTTGCATGTGCGTTTCTACCTTTGAGATTTGCACATGTTAGCAGCTTAGGGAGAGTATCAGGGATTGCTAGGAGGTGACCTCTTTGTTCCCTAGGTTTGGGGCCTAGCCTGTTGTTGTTTTGTTGTGGTTCCCTTTGGTTGTCTTTCCTTCCCCGTACTACACGTGACACGCTGATATGTTTCAGGGTCCATTCAGCAGTAGTGTGTCTGGTAGAATACCATTACTCATGCCAGAATCCCTGCAGACCCCTTTACAGTGATGCTGGATCCTTTTATTCTGTTCCTATACTGGCCTTACATATACACAGTTTGTTCACACAACTCATGGGTTTTATTTTATCTTATTCATTAGCCAATAATTAGTCCTCAGAAAGTCTTAACTTTATGACCAAAAGTCTCAGTTGGAATTCCCCTTTAAATATCTGCTAAACTGCAAGGCAAAAGTTTTGAAGACAAAATATGGAACTATGAGATGCAGGGTAGAAAGTCGTTACAGAAATTCAGCTTTCATAATGAAAAGAGAAAACAATTTTCTGAATATGATACCACTCTTTTCTTTTCATTTTTTCCCTTGGTAAATAATTTCCATAGTTTCATATTAACCCAATTTGCAAAAATTGAGCAAACAGTGCAATTTTATGCAATTATGTGTCACACAGAAGTAATGTATGACAGGCGGAAAAAAAGACCCTTATCTGAACTGGAAAGACATTTTGTGTAAATGGAGCGTAAGAAAATGTAGGTCTTTTAAATTGGACTCTGGAAAGTGAAATACATTCTTTGTTGCCAATAGTCCATTCTCTCCTACATTAGGAATTTGCTGATAAGGTATAATATAGAAAAAAAATAATCTTCCTAAATTCACAAAATGTTGCATTATCTATAACATGTAAAGTGGAACCTGTATTTCAGTGTATAGTTTAATAATTAAGCATAGATGTTCAATTATCCCTCACCATTTTCATTGTAGCTTACTGCTCGTAGACAAAATTCACAACTCTCAAATGTATCCATTTAATTATAAAATAATTTCATATGGGGGAAAGGGGCATTTTTTATTCACAAGTAATACTGTCAATGGAAGTATGAGATGTTTTTTGTAAAATAATAATAGTAGAAGTAATAATAATAACATTAGTAGTAGTAACAATAATTGATCTGTAAGTATTTTGACCACTTTTCAGATGCATATCAACATTTGGGTTACATTTGGGATAAAATTTGATAAATAACATTAGAGCATGTAATGCATAATGCAGCAAAACTGCTTAAAGTAGTTGTCTGGCCTAGGATCTGACAACCCCAATGGTGGGAAATTATGTCTTATTAAAATGTTCCTGCTGTGCCATTCTTGTCCACTTCCAGTCCCTGCTGAAACCTAAGTGACTTAGTCCCATGATCACAGCCACTGATCTCTGACCACTGGGGCCATTCATGGGTCTCAGCAGTTGGGGTCAATGATTGGCTGGAGCAGTCATAAGACTAAGTCACTTCCAGTTCTGAATGGTGGGACTGTGGACAGTTGTCTTCTTTTCTTTTTCTTTTAAATTGGAAATAGGTTTCTGACAACAGATATGAGTGAATCTATTTTTTTCACTTTCTAATGTTGTTATGAATTACTCCAAAACTTCAGATTACAGTGAATCCAAAGTTTCCGGATCAACTTGCAGAATAACAGACTGAACTAGATGGACGTATGTCTTTTGTCAGCTTATAAATTATGGAGGTCATTGATTAATCTGAAATACGCCTAAATTAAGCATATTTCGGGTGCAGATTGCGGTGAAACAGCTAGTTAAGTCGCAATCTGCGGCTTGTAGCTGCTCACGCTAGGTCTAAAAAAGTGGATGTGACCTAACCCCTCAGAAGAACACTGTCAAAATAATTAAATAAAAACTGTGTTAAAAAAATATACATTGTGTCACCTTACATTACTAAAGTGCAACATCAAGCGATCAAAAAGGCATATGCCCCCCAAAATAGTACCAATCTAACCGTCACCACATCCTGCAATAAATGAGCCTCTACCTAAGACAATCGCCCAAAAAATTAAAATAAACTATGGCTCTTAGACTATGGAGACACTAAAACATGATTTTTTGGGGTTTCAAAAATGCTTTTATTGTGTTAAATGTAAAAAAAAAAAAATGTAGACATATTAGGTGTTGCCGCGTTCGTAAAAACCTGCTCTATAAAAATACCACATGACCTAACCCCTCTGGCGAACACCCTAAAAAATAAAAAATAGTGTCAAATAAGCCATTTTTCTGTCACCTTACATCACAAAACAAGTAATACCAAGCAATCAAAAAGTCATACACCCCAAAATATTACCAATCAAACCATCATCTCATTCCGCAAAAAACTGAGACCCTACCTAAGACAATCGCCCAAAGAATAAAAAAAAACTAGGGCTCTCAGAATATGGAGACACTGAAACATGATTTTATTTTATTAAAATATGCTGTTATTGTGTAAAACATAAATACATTTTAGAAAAGTATACATATTAGTTATTGCCACGTCCGTAAGAACCTGCTGTATAAAAATATCACCTATTTACCCCTTAGGTGAACACCGTAAAAAAAAAAATGTATGGTGTATTAGCAAGCGATCAAAAAGTCATACGCATAGTACTAAAATTGTATTGATCAAACCGTCATCTCATACCGAAAAAAATTAGCCCATACATAAGACAGTCGCCCAAACAATAAAAAAAAACTATAGCTTTCAGAATATGAAGACACTAAAAAAAAAAATTTTTTTTCAAAAATGCTTTATTATGTAAAACTGAAACCAAACAACAACAAAAAAGAGTCATATTCGGTATTGTGGCATCCGTAACAACCTGCGCTATAAAAATACCACATGATCTAACCTGTCAGATAAACATTGTAAATAACAAAAAATAAAAACTGTGCCAAAACAGCTATTTTTTGTTATCTTGCCTCACAAATATAGAGCAAAAAAAAATATCATATGTACCCTAAAATAATACCAACAAAACTGCCACCTTATCCCATAGTTTCTAAAATGGGGTCTTTTTTTGGGAGTTTCTACTCTAGGGTTGCATAAGGGTGACATGGCAACTTAAAATAATCACAGTGAAATCTGCCTACCAAAAACCATATGACGTTCCTTTCCTTTTGCGCCCTGCCGTGTGCCCGTACAGGCAGTTTACGACCACATAAACTACAGAATCAGGGCAATAAATATTGTCTTTTATTTGGCTGATAACCCTTGCTTTGTTAGTGGAAAAAAAATTGATTAAAATGGAAATTCTGCCAAAAAGTGAAATTCTGAAATTTCCTCTCCATTTTCCATTAATTCTTGTAGAATACTTAAAGGGTTAACAAAGTTTGTAAAATCAGTTTTAAAAACCTTGAGGGGTGTAGTTTCTAAAATGGGGTCATTTTTTGGTGGTTTTTATTATGTAAGCCTTTCAAAGTGACTTCAGACCTGAACTGGTCCTTAAAAAGTGGGATTTGCTTCTAAACTTCTAAGCCTTCTAACGTCCCCAAAAAATAAAATGGCATTCACAAAATTATCCAAACATGAAGCAGATATATGGGGAATGCAAAGTAGTAGCTATTTTTTTAGTTATCACTATCTATTATAAAAGCAGAGAAATTGAAATTTTCTAATTTTTTCCAAATTTTTGTTAAATTTGTTTTTTTAATAAATAAAAATGATTTTTTTTCCCTCAATTTTACCACTGTCACGAAGTACAATATGCTTTAAAGTTATTACCACATAAAGTGACACATGTCAGATTTGCTAAAAATGGCCTGGGCAGAAAGGTGAAAGATGGCTTGGTCTTAAAAGAGTTAAACATCATCTGGCCTGATAAGGGACACATTTGGAAGCTTTGGAATATGAAAAAGCATGAGACTCGGGTGCCCGGGGGTTCGGCCGGTCACCCGAGTATAATGGAAGTCAATGGGAGATCCGGATTATTAAACCAGGTACCCCCTGCTCTAAAGAAGGGAGGGTGCCTGGTTCATAGAAAAATGTCAGAAATTGAGGAAACCCCACCAAAATGGTTCTGGAACAGCATGGGGAGGATGTCTGGATGCATCTTGTACTCGCAGATCGCTGCTGGGAACGATGTTGTCCGAATAGTACGCCACTATTACAGACTGACAATAATACGCACAAAACCGAAGGAAAAGAAAATCGATTTTAGAGGAAAAATTTATAGGAAACATTCTTTCCTATATATTTACTTGTATATAAAGTACAAGTGCTGCCAAAAATTACAAGGAAGAGGCACTCCGATACAACCTGTATATCACATAAAGGAGGGCCTTATTCACATTGTAGTACAATTGTTCAGGCAGTGGGACTCCTACACTCACAAAGCCTATGCACTAAGTGAAAGGGCTGCCAAAAATTACAAGGAACAGGCACTCCAAAACACCCTTTGTTATACATAAAAGAGAGCATTATACACAGCCTTGAAAAATTATGATTGATGGCCTGCTGGTGACCCTCAAAAACATTTGGAGCAAGGGCCTGCTGACCTGACCATTTGAAACATTATGGGGGAGGGCCTGCTGCCGCTTTGGTGACTCTAGATAACCTGGGGACGATCGCACGTCCCCGTGACGGCGACGATCCATTCGGATGTCTGCCCAATCAACTTTCAATGTTATTTTCAGCCCAAACCATGTAGACCATGGGTAACGGGGGAATCATGGTTCAATTCCAGAGAGGGAGCCTGAGAAACAGCTACAACATCAAAAGCAAGGCAGCATGCACGCAAATTACCTTTTAGGTATAACTAGGTAAGGGCCTGCAGGTGAGCTGACCCTGTAAAAGATTTTAGGTAAGGGCCTGCTGGTAAGCTGACCCTGTAAAAGTGTTGTACTACAATGCCAGTAACAGCGACCGGGCAGCAGTAGCAGAGCAGCAAAAATCCATCTGCACCAGCAGCTGCAGCACAGCAGGTAACATCCCCCACCCAAAGTCCGTACCCAGATCCACATCCATCCATTGCTATTACTTCCAATCCACTGAAACAATGCACTCACATCAACATATGACGTCACAATTAGGGATGAGCGAACTCGAACTGTATAGTTTGGGTTCGTACCGAATTTTGGGGTGTCCGTGACACGGACCCGAACCCGGACATTTTTGTAAAAGTCTGGGTTCGGGTTCGGTGTTCGTCGCTTTCTTGGCGCTTTTTGAAAGGCTGCAAAGCAGCCAATCAACAAGCGTCATACTACTTGCCCCAAGAGGCCATCACAGCCATGCCTACTATTGGCATGGCTGTGATTGGCCAGAGCACCAAGTGACCCAGCCTCTATTTAAGCTGGAGTCACAAAGCGCCGCCCGTCACTCTGCTCTGATTAGCGTAGGGAGAGGTTGCGGCTGCGACAGTAGGGCGAGATTAGGCTGATTAACTCCTCCAAAAGACTTGATTAATTGATCGATCTGCAGCTGTGGATCATTGAGCTGCTGATACTCAATTGCTCACTGTTTTTAGGCTGCCCAGACCGTTTGTCAGTCACTTTTTTCTGGGGTGATCGGCGGCCATTTTGTGTCTTGTGGTGCGCCAGCACAAGCTGCGACCAAGTGCATTTAACCCTCAATGGTGTGGTTGTTTTTTGGCTAAAGCCTACATCAGGGTGAAGCTGTCACACCAAGTGCATTTAATCAGCAATAGTCAGTTTATTTTTTGGCCATATACTACATCAGGGGCAAGCTGCGCCTGTCACCAAGTGCATTTAACCCTCAATGGTGTGGTTGTTTTTTGGCTAAAGCCTACATCAGGGTGAAGCTGTCACTCCAAGTGCATTTAACCAGCAATAGTCTGTTTATTTTTTGGCCACACAGGGAGTGCAGAATTATTAGGCAAGTTGTATTTTTGAGGATTCATTTTATTATTGAACAACAACCATGTTCTCAATGAACCTAAAAAACTCATTAATATCAAAGCTGAATATTTTTGGAAGTAGTTTTTAGTTTGTTTTTAGTTTTAGCTATTTTAGGGGGATATCTGTGTGTGCAGGTGACTATTACTGTGCATAATTATTAGGCAACTTAACAAAAAACAAATATATACCCATTTCAATTATTTATTTTTACCAGTGAAACCAATATAACATCTCAACATTCACAAATATACATTTCTGACATTCAAAAACAAAACAAAAACAAATCAGTGACCAATATAGCCACCTTTCTTTGCAAGGACACTCAAAAGCCTGCCATCCATGGATTCTGTCAGTGTTTTGATCTGTTCACCATCAACATTGCGTGCAGCAGCAACCACAGCCTCCCAGACACTGTTCAGAGAGGTGTACTGTTTTCCCTCCTTGTAAATCTCACATTTGATGATGGACCACAGGTTCTCAATGGGGTTCAGATCAGGTGAACAAGGAGGCCATGTCATTAGATTTTCTTCTTTTATACCCTTTCTTGCCAGTCACGCTGTGGAGTACTTGGACGCGTGTGATGGAGCATTGTCCTGCATGAAAATCATGTTTTTCTTGAAGGATGCAGACTTCTTCCTGTACCACTGCTTGAAGAAGGTGTCTTCCAGAAACTGGCAGTAGGACTGGGAGTTGAGCTTGACTCCATCCTCAACCCGAAAAGGCCCCACAAGCTCATCTTTAATGATACCAGCCCAAACCAGTACTCCACCTCCACCTTGCTGGCGTCTGAGTCGGACTGGAGCTCTCTGCCCTTTACCAATCCAGCCACGGGCCCATCCATCTGGCCCATCAAGACTCGCTCTCATTTCATCAGTCCATAAAACCTTAGAAAAATCAGTCTTGAGATACTTCTTGGCCCAGTCTTGACGTTTCAGCTTGTGTGTCTTGTTCAGTGGTGGTCGTCTTTCAGCCTTTCTTACCTTGGCCATGTCTCTGAGTATTGCACACCTTGTGCTTTTGGGCACTCCAGTGATGTTGCAGCTCTGAAATATGGCCAAACTGGTGGCAAGTGTCATCTTGGCAGCTGCACGCTTGACTTTTCTCAGTTCATGGGCAGTTATTTTGCACCTTGGTTTTTCCACACGCTTCTTGCGACCCTGTTGACTATTTTGAATGAAACGCTTGATTGTTCGATCATCACGCTTCAGAAGCTTTGCAATTTTAAGAGTGCTGCATCCCTCTGCAAGCTATCTCACTATTTTTGACTTTTCTGAGCCTGTCAAGTCCTTCTTTTGACCCATTTTGCCAAAGGAAAGGAAGTTGCCTAATAATTATGCACACCTGATATAGGGTGTTGATGTCATTAGACCACAACCCTTCTCATTACAGAGATGCACATCACCTAATATGCTTAATTGGTAGTAGGCTTTCGAGCCTATACAGCTTGGAGTAAGACAACATGCATAAAGAGGATGATGTGGTCAAAATACTCATTTGCCTAATAATTCTGCACTCCCTGTATACTACATCAGGGGCAAGCTGCGCCTGTCACCAAGTGCATTTAACCCTCAATGGTGTGGTTGTTTTTTGGCTAAAGCCTACATCAGGGTGAAGCTGTCACACCAAGTGCATTTAACCAGCAATAGTCTGTTTATTTTTTGGCCATATACTACATCAGGGGCAAGCTGCGCCTGTCACCAAGTGCATTTAACCCTCAATGGTGTGGTTGTTTTTTGGCTAAAGCCTACATCAGGGTGAAGCTGTCACACCAAGTGCATTTAACCAGCAATAGTCTGTTTATTTTTTGGCCATATACTACATCAGGGGCAAGCTGCACCTGTCACCAAGTGCATTTAACCCTCAATGGTGTGGTTGTTTTTTGGCTAAAGCCTACATCAGGGTGAAGCTGTCACACCAAGTGCATTTAACCAGCAATAGTCTGTTTATTTTTTGGCCATATACTACATCAGGGGCAAGCTGCGCCTGTCACCAAGTGCATTTAACCCTCAATGGTGTGGTTGTTTTTGGGCTAAATCCTACATCAGGGTGAAGCTGTCACACCAAGTGCATTTAACCAGCAATAGTCTGTTTATTTTTTGGCCATATACTACATCAGGGGCAAGCTGCGCCTGTCACCAAGTGCATTTAACCCTCAGTAGTGTGGTTGGTCAAGCTGTCACACCAAGTGCATTTAACCATCAATAGTGTGGTTATTTATTGGCCATATCCCAGTCTAATTCTGTCAGTAAACGTATACCTGTCACCCAGCGCCTAAATACTAGGCCTCAAGTTTATATCCAGCTAAATCTGTCGTTACTGGTGTGGCTGGTCAAGTTATTTAGTGTCCGTCAAAGCACAGTTTTTGTTCTGGGTTGATATACAATTCCCAATTTAGCAATTTCATAATTTAGTAGTTTCTGCTGTATCAGGCCTACTTTAAATACATCCCTAAAAGGGTATATCAGAATCAAGGTGCTGATAGGGTCATTCTGAATAACTTCACACACACACGCTACTGTGCATTTCCAAGTCTAATTCTGTCAGTAAATCTATACCTGTCACCCAGCGCCTAAATACTAGGCCTCAAATTTATATCCAGCTAAATCTGTCGTTACTGCTGTACTGTTGTGGCTGGTCAAGTTATTTAGTGTCGGTCAAAGCACATTTTTTGTTCTGGGTTGAAATTCAATTCCCAATTTAGCAATTTCCTAATTTAGTGGTTTCTGCTGTATCAGAGCTATTTGAAATCTATCCCTAAAAGGGTATATAATATTCAAGGTGCACATAGGGTCATTCTGAATAACTTCACACACACGCTACTGTGCATTTCCAAGTCTAATTCTGTCAGTAAATCTATACCTGTCATCCAGCGCCTAAATACTAGGCCTCAAATTTATATCCAGCTAAATCTGTCGTTACTGCTGTACTGTTGTGGCTGGTCAAGTTATTTAGTGTCGGTCAAAGCACATTTTTTGTTCTGGGTTGAAATACAATTCCCAATTTAGCAATTTCCTAATTTAGTGGTTTCTGCTGTATCAGAGCTATTTGAAATCTATCCCTAAAAGGGTATATAATATTCAAGGTGCACATAGGGTCATTCTGAATAACTTCACACACACGCTACTGTGCATTTCCAAGTCTAATTCTGTCAGTAAATCTATACCTGTCACCCAGCGCTTAAATACTAGGCCTCAAATTTATATCCAGCTAAATCTGTTGTTACTGCTGTACTATTGTGGCTGGTCAAATTATTTAGTGTCCGTCAAAGCACATTTTTTGTTCTGGGTTGAAATACAATTCCCAACTTAGCAATTCCCTAAATTAGTGGTTTCTGCTGTATCAGAGCTATTTGAAATCTATCCCTAAAAGGGTATATAATATTCAAGGTGCACATAGGGTCATTCTGAATAACTTCCCACACACGCTACTGTGCATTTCCAAGTATAATTCTGTCAGTAAATCTATACCTGTCACCCAGCGCCTAAATACTAGGCCTCAAATTTATATCCAGCTAAATCTGTCGTTACTGCTGTACTGTTGTGGCTGGGAAAGTTATTTAGTGTCCGTCAAAGCACATTTTTTGTTCTGGGTTGAAATACAATTCCCAACTTAGCAATTCCCTAAATTAGTGGTTTCTGCTGTATCAGAGCTATTTGAAATCTATCCCTAAAAGGGTATATAATATTCAAGGTGCACATAGGGTCATTCTGAATAACTTCCCACACACGCTACTGTGCATTTCCAAGTCTAATTCTGTCAGTAAACCTAAACCTGTCACTCAGCGCCTAAATAATAGGCCTCAAATTTATAGTCAGCTAAATCTGTGGTTACTGTTGTGCCTGTATTAGTGTAATACGGTACCTAAATAGATAGCCAGATAGTGTTAGTTGTCTTTAAAAAAAGGCCTGAATTTGAATTCAATACATTGGGTCAAATAATATTTTTGTTGTTGTGGTGAACGATAACAATGAGGAAAACATCTAGTAAAGGACGCGGACGCGGACATGGTCGTGGTGGTGTTAGTGGACCCTCTGGTGCTGGGAGAGGACGTGGCCGTTCTGCCACAGCCACACGTCCTAGTGTACCAACTACCTCAGGTCCCAGTAGCCGCCATAATTTACAGCGATATTTGGTGGGGCCCAATGCCGTTCTAAGGATGGTAAGGCCTGAGCAGGTACAGGCATTAGTCAATTGGGTGGCCGACAGTGGATCCAGCACGTTCACATTATCTCCCACCCAGTCTTCTGCAGAAAGCGCACAGATGGCGCCTGAAAACCAAGCCCATCAGTCTGTCACATCACCCCCATGCATACCAGGGAAACTGTCTGAGCCTCAAGTTATGCAGCAGTCTCTTATGCTGTTTGAAGACTCCAAGGGCAGCCACCCAGCCCTTCCCCAGGGGTGGAAGACATAGAATGCACTGACGCACAACCACTTATGTTTCCTGATTATGAGAACATGGGAATACCACCTCAGCATGTCTCTGATGATGACGAAACACAGGTGCCAACTGCTGCGTCTTTCTGCAGTGTGCAGACTGAACAGGAGGTCAGGGATCAAGACTGGGTGGAAGACGATGCAGGGGACGATGAGGTCCTAGACCCCACATGGAATGAAGGTCGTGCCACTGACTTTCACAGTTCGGAGGAAGAGGCAGTGGTGAGACCGAGCCAACAGCGTAGCAAAAGAGGGAGCAGTGGGCAAAAGCAGAACACCCGCCTCCAAGAGACTCCGCCTGCTACTGACCGCCGCCATCTGGGACCGAGCACCCCAAAGACAGCTTCAAAGAGTTCCCTGGCATGGCATTTCTTCAAACAATGTGCTGACGACAAGACCCGAGTGGTTTGCACGCTGTGCCATCAGAGCCTGAAGCGAGGCATTAACGTTCTGAACCTTAGCACAACCTGCATGACCAGGCACCTGCATGCAAAGCATGAACTGCAGTGGAGTAAACACCTTAAAAACAAGGAAGTCACTCAGGCTCCCCCTGCTACCTCTTCTGCTGCTGCCGCCTCGGCCTCTTCTGCTGCTGCCGCCTCGGCCTCTTCCTCCGCCTCTGGAGGAACGTTGGCACCTGCCGCCCAGCAAACAGGGGATGTACCACCAACACCACCACCACCTCCGTCACCAAGCATCTCAACCATGTCACACGGCAGCGTTCAGCTCTCCATCTCACAAACATTTGAGAGAAAGCGTAAATTCCCACCTAGCCACCCTCGATCCCTGGCCCTGAATGCCAGCATTTCTAAAATACTGGCCTATGAAATGCTGTCTGTGGTGGACACAGACAGCTTCAAACAGCTCATGTCGCTTGCTGTCCCACAGTATGTTGTTCCTAGCCGGCACTACTTCTCCAAGAGAGCCGTGCCTTCCCTGCACAACCAAGTATCCGATAAAATCAAGTGTGCACTGCGCAACGCCATCTGTGGCAAGGTCCACCTAACCACAGATACGTGGACCAGTAAGCACGGCCAGGGTCGCTATATCTCCCTAACTGCACACTGGGTAAATGTAGTGGCAGCTGGGCCCCAGGCGGAGAGCTGTTTGGCGCACGTCCTTCCGCCGCCAAGGATCGCAGGGCAACATTCTTTGCCTCCTGTTGCCACCTCCTCCTTCTCGGCTTCCTCCTCCTCTTCTTCCACCTGCTCATCCAGTCAGCCACACACCTTCACCACCAACTTCAGCACAGCCCGGGGTAAACGTCAGCAGGCCATTCTGAAACTCATATGTTTTGGGGACAGGCCCCACACCGCACAGGAGTTGTGGCGAGGTATAGAACAACAGACCGACGAGTGGTTGCTGCCGGTGAGCCTCAAGCCCGGCCTGCTGGTGTGTGATAATGGGCGAAATCTCGTTGCAGCTCTGGGACTAGCCGGTTTGACGCACATCCCTTGCTTGGCGCATGTGCTGAATTTGGTGGTGCAGAAGTTCATTCACAACTACCCCGACATGTCAGAGCTGCTGCATAAAGTGCGGGCCGTCTGTTCGCGCTTCCGGCGTTCACATCCTGCCGCTGCTCGCCTGTCTGCGCTACAGCGTAACTTCGGCCTTCCCGCTCACCGCCTCATATGCGATGTGCCTACCAGGTGGAACTCCACCTTGCACATGCTGGACAGACTGTGCGAGCAGCAGCAGGCCATAGTGGAGTTTCAGCTGCACCACTTCACCACCAATGACTGGGCCTCCATGCGAGACCTGTGTGCCCTGTTGCGCTGTTTCGAGTACTCCACCAACATGGCCAGTGGCGATGACGCCGTTATCAGCGTTACAATACCACTTCTATGTCTCCTTGAGAAAACACTTAGGGCGATGATGGAAGAGGAGGTGGCCCAGGAGGAAGAGGAGGAGGAAGAGGGGTCATTTTTAGCACTTTCAGGCCAGTCTCTTCGTAGTGACTCAGAGGGAGGTTTTTGGCAACAGCTGAGGCCAGGTACAAATGTGGCCAGCCAGGGCCCACTACTGGAGGACGAGGAGGACGAGGATGAGGAGGAGGTGGAGGAGGATGAGGATGAAGCATGGTCACAGCGGGGTGGCACCCAACGCAGCTCGGGCCCATCACTGGTGCGTGGCTAGGGGGAAAGGCAGGACGATGACGATACGCCTCCCACAGAGGACAGCTTGTCCTTACCCCTGGGCAGCCTGGCACACATGAGCGACTACATGCTGCAGTGCCTGCGCAACGACAGCAGAGTTGCCCACATTTTAACGTGTGCGGACTACTGGGTTGCCACCCTGCTGGATCCACGGTACAAAGACAATGTGCCCACCTTACTTCCTGCACTGGAGCGTGATAGGAAGATGCGTGAGTACAAGCGCACGTTGGTAGACGCGCTACTGAGAGCATTCCCAAATGTCACAGGGGAACAAGTGGAAGCCCAAGGCCAAGGCAGAGGAGGAGCAAGAGGTCGCCAAGGCAGCTGTGTCACGGCCAGCTCCTCTGAGGGCAGGGTGAGCATGGCAGAGATGTGGAAAAGTTTTGTCAACACGCCACAGCTAACTGCACCACCACCTGATACGCAACGTGTTAGCAGGAGGCAACATTTCACTAACATGGTGGAACAGTACGTGTGCACACCCCTCCACGTACTGACTGATGGTTCGGCCCCATTCAACTTCTGGGTCTCTAAATTGTCCACGTGGCCAGAGCTAGCCTTTTATGCCTTGGAGGTGCTGGCCTGCCCGGCGGCCAGCGTTTTGTCTGAACGTGTATTCAGCACGGCAGGGGGCGTCATTACAGACAAACGCAGCCGCCTGTCTACAGCCAATGTGGACAAGCTGACGTTCATAAAAATGAACCAGGCATGGATCCCACAGGACCTGTCCATCCCTTGTGCAGATTAGACATTAACTACCTCCCCTTAACCATATATTATTGTACTCCAGGGCACTTCCTCATTCAATCCTATTTTTATTTTCATTTTACCATTATATTGCGAGGCTACCCAAAGTTGAATGAACCTCTCCTCTGTCTGGGTGCCGGGGCCTAAATATATGCCAATGGACTGTTCTAATGTTGGGTGACGTGAAGCCTGATTCTCTGCTATGACATGCAGACTAATTCTCTGCTAACATGAAGCCAGATTCTCTGTTACGGGACCTCTCTCCTCTGCCTGGGTGCTGGGCCTAAATATCTGACAATGGACTGTTGCAGTGGTGGCTGACGTGAAGCCTGATTTTCTGCTATGACATGCAGACTGATTCTCTGCTGACATGAAGCCAGATCCTCTGTTACGGGACCTCTCTCCTCTGCCTGGGTGCTGGGCCTAAATATCTGACAATGGACTGTTGCAGTGGTGGCTCACGTGAAGCCTGATTCTCTACTATGACATGCAGACTGATTCTCTGCTGACATGAAGCCAGAGTCTCTGTTACGGGACCTCTCTCCTCTGCCTGGGTGCTGGGCCTAAATATATGACAATGGACTCTTGCACTGGTGGCTGACGTGAAGCCTGATTTTCTGCTATGACATGCAGACTGATTCTCTGCTGACATGAAGCCAGATCCTCTGTTACGGGACCTCTCTCCTCTGCCTGGGTGCTGGGCCTAAATATATGCCAATGGACTGTTGCAGTGGTGGCTGACGTGAAGCCTGATTCTCTGCTATGACATGCACACTGATTCTCTGCTGACATAAAGTCAGAGTCTCTGTTACGGGACCTCTCACCTCTGCCTAGGTGCTGGGCCTAAATATATGACAATGGACTGTTGCACTGGTGGCTGACATGAAGCCTGATTCTCTGCTATGACATGCAGACTGATTCTCTGCTGACATTAAGCCAGATCCTCTGTTACGGGACCTCTCTCCTCTGCCTGGGTGCTGGGCCTAAATATCTGACAATGGACTGTTGCAGTGGTGGCTGACGTGAAGCCTGATTCTCTGCTTTGACATGCAGACTGATTCTCTGCTGACATGAAGACAGATTCTCTGTTACGGGACCTCTCTCTTCTGCCTGTGTGCTGGGCCTAAATATATGCCAATGGACTGTTGCAGTGGTGGCTGACGTGAAGCCTGATTCTCTGCTATGACATGCAGACTGATTCTCTGCTGACATGAAGCCAGATCCTCTGTTACGGGACCTCTCTCCTCTGCCTGGGTGCTGGGCCTAAATATCTGACAATGGACTGTTGCAGTGGTGGCTGACGTGAAGCCTGATTCTCTGCTATGACATGCAGACTGATTCTCTGCTGACATGAAGACAGATTCTCTGTTACGGGACCTCTCTCCTCTGCCTGTGTGCTGGGCCTAAATATATGCCAATGGACTGTTGCAGTGGTGGCTGACGTGAAGCCTGATTCTCTGCTATGACATGCAGACTGATTCTCTGCTGAAATGAAGCCAGATCCTCTGTTACAGGACCTCTCTCCTCTGCCTGGGTGCTGGGCCTAAATATATGCCAATGGACTGTTGCAGTGGTGGCTGACGTGAAGCCTGATTCTCTGCTTTGACATGCAGACTGATTCTCTGCTGACATGAAGACAGATTCTCTGTTACGGGACCTCTCTCCTCTGCCTGTGTGCTGGGCCTAAATATATGCCAATGGACTGTTGCAGTGGTGGCTGACGTGAAGCCTGATTCTCTGCTATGACATGCAGACTGATTCTCTGCTGACATGAAGCCAGAGTCTCTGTTACGGGACCTCTCTCCTCTGCCTGGGTGCTGGGCCTAAATATCTGACAATGGACTGTTGCAGTGGTGGCTGACGTGAAGCCTGATTTTCTGCTATGACATCCAGACTAATTCTCTGCTGACATGAAGACAGATTCTCTGTTACGGGACCTCTCTCCTCTGCCTGTGTGCTGGGCCTAAATATATGCCAATGGACTATTGCAGTGGTGGCTGACGTGAAGCCTGATTCTCTGCTATGACATGCAATCTTATTCTCTGCTGACATGAAGCCAGAATCTCTGTTACGGGACCTCTCTCCTCTGCCTGGGTGCCGGGGCCTAAATATCTGACAATGGACTGTTCCAGTGTTGGGTGACGTGAAGCATGATTCTCTTCTATGACATGAAGACTGATTCTCTGCTGACATGAAGCCAGATTCCTCTCTCCAATTGATATTGGTTAATTTTTATTTATTTTATTTTTATTCATTTCCCTATCCACATTTGTTTGCAGGGGATTTACCTACATGTTGCTGCCTTTTGCAGCCCTCTAGCTCTTTCCTGGGCTTTTTTACAGCCTTTTTAGTGCCGAAAAGTTCGGGTCCCCATTGACTTCAATGGGGTTCGGGACGAAGTTCGGATCCGGTTCGGATCCCGAACCCGAACATTTCCGGGAAGTTCGGCCGAACTTCTCGAACCCGAACATCCAGGTGTTCGCTCAACTCTACTCACAATCCATTACAAATCCACCATTTAAGGCTACTTTCACACTAGCGTTCGCCGGTCCGCTCGTGAGCTCCGTTTGAAGGAGCTCACGAGCGGACCCGAATGCCTCCGTCCAGCCCTGATGCAGTCTGAATGGAGCGGATCCGCTCAGTCTGGCGGCGTTCAGCCTCCGCTCCGCTCGCCTCCGCACGGACAGGCGGACAGCTGAACGCTGCTTGCAGCGTTCAGCTGTCCGCCTGGCCGTGCGGAGGCGAGCGGATCCGTTCAGACTTACAATGTAAGTCAATGGGAACGGATCCGCTTGAAGATGTCACCATATGGCTCAATCTTCAAGCGGATCCGTCCCCCATTGACTTTACATTGAAAGTCTGGACGGATCCGCTCAGGCTGCTTTCACACTTAGAATTTTTTCTAAGTTATTAATGCAGACGGATCCGTACTGAACGGAGCCTCCGTCTGCATTAATATGATCGGATCCGTTCAGAACGGATCCGATCGAACGCTAGTGTGAAAGTAGCCTAAGCTCATTCGTAGGAACCAGTCACAGTCAATGGCTCCATCAACTAATGCTATCAATCAATTAATAATTTTTTTATTCATTTATTTATGTATTTATTTATCTACCTACTAATTGATACTCACACACTCTCTGACCCATAAAATTTAACATGAGAATACATATGAATTGACCGATTTTTATCTATTTATCTATTTATTTATGAATTCAGTCGTACACACATAATTTTATATGATGACATATGAAAACTGACTCTTTTTATCAATTTGTTGTGTTTTTGCAAACTATTGTATTAGCTATACGCCTACGTATTTATTTTTTTGATGCTTATTTCTTTGATGCCTCTTTCCTCTATCGAGTATTTGTTCTATTAATTTATCCATCCAGAAAGCCATTATATGATTTTATATTATTTTATTTTATTATACTATTCTTCTCTTCTACATTCTGCCTTCTGAACATAGCACTTTTTATTCCATTCTACTGTTTTAATTGGATGACACATCCACTCTTATTACTACTATTATTGTGAGTTTTATCGAACCCTCGCTTTTTATACCAACAAATTCCCCCCCCCCTCTAAGTACAAACTGCACATGTACTTACTTTTTTGTTAAGGTTTATGTTTCCTGTAGACTTGATAAAGGGGCCATACGTACCCCAAAACACGTTGTCTCTCAATAAACTTGTACATTCCAAATGCGGTTGTGCGTCTCACGTCCACCAGCTCGCCAGATCAAAATCGTGACGGGCACCGTTTCTATTTCCAGTACTCAACCAAGTGGTGACTTGGCTCTCGCCCTAGGTTCTTTTGGACACGGCAGCCCCAACCTGATACCCAGTTCATCCAGCGGACCTTCATCACTGTTGCACCCAATTCGGAGCAACCTGAACAGGTGAGCATTACATATTCACCAAAATTTGAAGGCGCTGTTCCACCTTTACTTATTTACCCTATGAGCACCTCTCTCATTCTGTGGCCAGATATTTGCAGCATTTTCAGTTGACAGGCGGATACGCTTATCTGTTCTAATGCCACCAGCAGCACTAAATACACGCTCAGAGAAAACGCTGGCGGCAGAGCAGGCCAGCACCTCCACGGCATAGAGCGCCAATTCATGACACATGTCCAACTTGGACATCCAGTAGTTGTAAGGCACTGAGGGAACATTGAGGACGCTGATACGGTCTGCTATGTACTCCTTCACCATTTTCTCAAATTTTCCCCTCCTTGTGACACTAGGCCGTGCATTAGGGTGAGGGTGCTGGCGGGGTGTCATGAAACTGTCCGAGGCTTTGGAGAGTGTTGCCCTGCAAACTGCTGTGTGTTCCCCTTGTCTCCCCTCCTTGATTGGTCAAGGAACTACGGACACTGCTGCCAGCGTTGTCAGAAAGCAAATTTTTAACAAGGATCTTCTGGTATTGCACAGTATTGCTCGTCCTCTACACCAGAGGAATGAGAGATGAGAAGTTCTCTTTGTAGCAGGGGTCGAGAAGGGTGAACAACCAGTAATCCGTGTTGTCTTAAATGCTTATAACGCTCGGGTCGCGGGAAAGGCAGCCTAAAATGAAGTCAGCCATGTGTGCCAGATTACCAACAGGCAAGACTTCGCTGTCGTCATCAGGAGGATCACTTTCAATCTCCTCATCCTCTTCTGCTCACCCACACTGAACAGATGGAATTAAACTTCCATTGGTACTACCTTCTGTAGTGTAGGCAACGTCCTGCTCTTCCTCCTCCTCTTCATCGTCCAATTCGTGCTGAGAAGTCAAACTGAGGGTGGTCTGGCTATCACCCTGTGTAATGTCTTTCTCCATTTCCACCTCTTCCACATGCAAAGCTTCGTCCTTATTTGTGAGCAGTGAGCGTTTGAGTAGACACAGAAGTGAGATGGTTACGCTGCTCACCATCTGTGTTGATTCCTCAAAGTTTTTAAAACCTCACAGAAGTCAGACATTCATGCCCACTCCTCGCTTGTGAAAATCGAAAGCTGACTGGAAAGGTGATGACCATGTTGCAGCTGGTATTCCACTACTGCCCTCTGCTGCTCACAAAGCCTGACCAACATGTGGAACGTGGAGTTCCAGCGCATGCTCATGTAGCACAACAGCCAGTGAGCTGGCAATTTCCAGCGCTGCTGCAAAGTTGACAGCCCAACTGAAGGTGCACCTTCACCAGTAGCTCAGGCAAATTGAGGTAGGTTTTGAGAAACTGCTGAACCACTAAGCTTAAGACGTGGGCTAGGCATGGGATGTGTGTGAGCTTGCCAAGCTCCAAAGCCGCCACCAAGTTATTAACAGACACAACCATGCCTGGTGGTGTGCTGTTTGTCACCTAAGCAGATCAGCTTTAGGACGGCCTGTTGACGCTTCCCCACGGCAGTGCTACACTGCTTCCAGCTACCGACTGATGGCTGACTGGTGCTGCCAGAGGATAATTCTGAGGTGGAGGTGGCGGAGGAGGAGAAGTGGGGGTTGGATCCACTAACGTAGGTGGGGGCAGAAACCCTGATAGAATTAGGGCCCACAATCCTTGGTGTCAGTAGCACCTGTGCTATCCCAGGGAATGACTTGCTCCAGGCCTCCACAACGTCCACCCAGTGTGCCGTCAGGGAAATGTAGCATCCCCGGCCGAATGCACTTGTCTATGTGTCTGTGGTTAAGTGGACCTTCCCAGTAACTGCGTTGGTCAGGGCACGTGTGATGTTACGGGTCACATGTTGGTGTAAGGCGGGCACGGCACACCTTGAAAACTAGTGGCGGCTGGGAATGGGTAAGGCGGGAAGGCAACGACATCAGGCTGCGAAGGCCTCAGTGTCCACAAGCCTAAATAATAACATAGTACATAAGGCAGAAAAAATACATTTGTACATCCAGTTCGGCCTGTCATCCTGCAAGTTCATCCAGAGGAAGGCAAAAAAAAAAAACTGTGAGGTAGAAGCCAATTTTCCCCACTTTAGGGGAATAAAAAATTTCCAGCCAGGCAATCAGAATAACTCCCCGGATCAACGACCCCTCTCTATTAGCTATAGCCTGTAATATTATTACACTCCAGAAATACATCCAGGCCCCTCTTGAATTAATTTATTGTACTCACCATCACCACCTCCTCAGGCAGAGAGTTCCATAGTCTCACTGCTCTTACCGTAAATAATTCTCTTCTATGTTTGTGTACAAACCTTCTTTACTCCAGACGCAGAGGATGTCCCCTCGTCACAGTCCTGGGGATAAATAGATGATGGGATAGATCTCTGTACTGACCCCTGATATATGTATACATAGTAATTAGATCTCCTTTCAGTCGTCTTTTTTGCAAAGTGAATAACCCTAATTTTGATAATCTTTCAGGGTACTGTAGTTGCCCCATTCCAGTTATTACTTTAGTTGCCCTCCTCTGGACCCTCTCCAGCTCTGCTATGTCTGCCTTGTTCACAGGAGCCCAGAACTGTACACAGTACTCCATGTGTGGTCTGACTACCGATTTGCAAAGTGGTAGGACTATGTTCTTATCACGAGCATCTATGCCCCTTTTGATGCAACCCATTATCTTATTGGCCTTGGCAGCAGCTGCCTGACACTGGTTTTTGAAGCTTAGTTTGCTGTTTATTAAAATTCCTAGATCCTTTTCCATGTCAGTGTAATCAAGTGTTTTATTTAGTATGTACGGGTGACTTGCATTATTCCTTCCCATGTGCATAACTTTACATTTGTCAGTGTTAAACCTCATCTGCCACTTATCTGCCAAGCCTCCAATCTATCCAGATTCATCTGCAGCTTTATACTGTCCTCTTCAGTGTTAATTACTTTACACAGTTTAGTGTCATCTGCGAAAATTGATATTTTACTATGCAAGCCTTCTACAAGAACATTAATAAATATATTGAAGAGAATAGGGCCCAATACTGACCCCTTAGGTACCCCACTAGTGACAGTGACCCAATCTGAGTGTGTACCATTAATAACCACCCTCTGTTTTCTATCACTCAGCCAGTTACTTACCCACATACAGACATTTTCTCCCAGTCTGAACATTCTCATTTTATATACTAACCTTTTATGTGGTACAGTGTCAAATGCTTTGTAGAATTCCAGATATACGACATCCATTGATTCACCGCTGTCAAGTCTAGAACTTACCTCCTCATAGAAACTGATTAAATTAGTTTGGCATAGGGCGGAGCCTGCACCGGAGCTAGATGGCAGCTTGAAGTGCAGCTCTGCTGTGTAAAATTCCCTCACAGCCCTAATTAACCTGCGATTTGGACCCACAATGGTCAAGATAGGTGGCCCCAGACCTGGAGACTCACAAGGAACGAGCAAAGAGGCGATTCCAAACGAATCAATGGAGAAATTCCTGAGGAAAGCCGCTCAAGCTCATGTAGCTAAAGAATCTAAGATTGCGCCCGGCACGCCGAGAGCGGCGGGGAACAGCATGAAGCCTGCAGCTGTCCATGAGAAGGTAAGGGACACCTCCCCTGAGACGGATACCCTGCCTATCTCTAGATCTTTTCTGAAAGACGCCCTGAATGAAGCGCTAGACCCCCTGAGATACGATCTCACCTCCATCAAGGAAGACATGCGCCACATAGGAAGAAGGGTAGAAGTGTTAGAGGACACACAGTCGGCGATAATATCGCATCAGAAAAATACCTCTTCCACGCTGTCTCAACACCAGACGCACCTGAATGCCCTGTACACACTCCTGGAAGACCAGGAAAACAGGGGAAGACGCAATAACTTGCGTTTTAGAGGCATACCTGAGGCAGTGGGCACAGTTGGAATAAATTAAGCTGTAACCAACATATGCATGCAGCTCCTGGGTCCTGACTCTACACATGAAATAATCATTGAGAGAGCACACAGAGCACTGCGCCCTAAACCCCAGCCTACAGAACCGCCTAGGAATGTGATCTGTAAATTCCTACATTACCCTGTCAAGGACGCAATATTGAATAAAGCAAGAAGTTCCCCACAAATAAGTCTGGATGACTGTCCTATTTCAATATATCAGGACTTAGCACAAACCACTCTGAAGAAAAGGAGAGCCCTGAAACCACTAACTGAATGGCTGCGTAATAATAAAGTGATGTATAAGTGGCTCTTTCCCTTTGGCCTGTCTTTCCTCTTTAATGGCCAGAGATTTTCCATCTCATCATATCAGGACCTGACCAAAGCATTTGACATCCTGCAAATTAATCATCTTCACATTGAAAACTGGGACATTATTCCAGATAACATTCCAGAAGCCAATCTTCCTTCAATCGCACCGTGGGAGACACCTCGCCCTGCCAAACCTCAAAGATCTAGAAGAGGACGTAACTCCTCAACGCCAAGAAGACTTCCACTTAATGAAGATTAAGAGACTCCTCTTCTTACGACATACTAGAGCGTCCATTATATAAGTATAACCGCCATTTACATGCTTTCTTTCCTTTACGTTGTCCTATATAGGCCATTTATGTTTAGGTTTTTATATTCACGCCCACAAGGACAAGATTATATCTTCCACCTGTTCTTGTACCTTGCGGGATCCAAGATTTTGATCCTTGCGAGGGTAATACACCAAGTCACATTATGTTGTGTACCCCCCCTCCCCTATTGTACCACTTGAGCTTCATTGCTCTTCCTCTCAGGGTTAACGAAACACTTTGTTGTTATGTTTTTCACTTATGTTGTATGTTTTTTGTTTTAATGACAGGTTCTCGCCAGTTTCTAAGATTCATGCCAAGGTGGGAGGGTGTCTTCTCCGGACCCCAGATGCTTCACCAAGGGAAGCTAAGTACCCTTATATTATACACACACAGGATCTATCAAAGCGAGCAACAGACTGATACTCCTATGATAGATGGCTGATATATGCGTAGGATCCTTCAACGTAAAGGGATTCCATGCCCCAGCTAAACGGAGTCAGGTCTTTTCCCATATGAAAAAGGAAAAATGCTCTGTTCTGATGCTTCAAGAAACTCATTTCAAGTTCAATAAATATCCTGATCTTTCCCGATCCCTATTCCCACAGTGGTATCACTGCGGCTCTGACTCTGCAGCATCTAGGGGTGTCAGTATCGGGCTCCGGAGGGGACTCCCTTTTACATATGTGTCACATATTCAGGACACTGAAGGTCGATATATCTTTCTGAAGGGAACTATCGCTAACCAATTGTACACATTTGCTAATGTATACACCCCCAATGTCAACCAGGTATCGTGGCTAGTGGAAATGCTTTCCCTTTTAGAATCCTATAAGGAAGGTGTGGTCCTCCTGGGAGGGGATCTAAATGTAACACTTGATCCCTTAATAGACTCAACTTCTGGGAAATCCGCAACCTCTTATAGAGCCTTGAAACATCTTAAGAAAAAATTACAGCAGAGTGCATTGATTGACGCTTGGCGTCTCTTCAACCCAACCAGGAAGGACTTCACCTTCTTTTCATCACCACACCATTCCTATCACAGACTGGATTACATATTGGTGTCCAAAGAACATTTAAGCCTGTGTTCCCAGACTCGCATTGGTACCATGATTCTTTCAGACCACGCACCGTTTTTTTTAACCATGCGCGCTCCCTTATTAGAACCTAGGGCATTTCGGTGGAAACTAAATGAACAGCTAATAACCACAGAGGAATATATAAAAATTACGAAGTCCTCATTAGAAGAGTTCTTCTCCTTTAACGCACTTCCTGGAACTTCACCACACACTTTATTGGATACCCATAAGGCTTTCATGAGGGGTCATTTCATATGCAGGGGAGCTAGAATCAAGAAAGAAAGGAAAAAACAAATGGAAGAACTCCTGTCCCGTATCCAACATTTAGAGTCCCTACATAAAAAATCCCTACTACAAACGCACCTAGATGAACTTTCTGAAGCAAAAACAAGACTGAAAAATATCCTAAATACGTCCTCAGCAAAGTTTTACCTCCATGCACAGCACAAATACTATGCGCATGGGGATAAAGCATCTAAATTTATGATGCAACGCATAAAACAAAGGAAATCTCACAACTATATTCATAAGATTAAAACTCCAGGAAAATGAGAAGTATTCACTACCCCAGATATAGCTGAACAGTTCCAAAAATACTATTACTCTCTATATAACATAAAAGAAGTAGAGGAGGGCACTAACACCTTCACCCTTCCTTCCCCAGAAAAATCAGTTGAGGCTTACCTTACCTCATTATCCTTGCTGAAGCTAACAGACTCCCAGTCCCAAATCCTTCAGGCTCCATTTAAACTTGACGAGATTATGACAGCTATCAAACAGCTTCCAAAAGGGAAAAGCCCGGGTCCGGATGGTTATCCTGCTCAGAACTATCGGACATTCGGAAAAATATTAGGCCCCTACCTACTATCTGTCTTCAATAGCTCCCTGTCTGGTGTCCCCCTTTCCCCAGATATGACTAGGGCAAATATTACGATCATTCCAAAAGAGGGGAAAGATAGATCCCTATGCGCTAGCTATCGCCCCATTTCTTTGCTGAATTTAGATTTAAAAATATTAGCTAAGATTTTGGCGACACTCCTTTCTGGTTTTCTCCCATCCTTAATCAAAACTGATCAAGTTGGCTTCGTCCGTGGTAGGGAGGGCAGAGATAACACTGCTAATGTCCTAAATGCAATATATTACGCGAAAAAGACCGGTCATCCTCTGGTCCTCCTTAGCACGGACGCAGAAAAAGCTTTTGATAGGGTTAGCTGGGATTACATGATGGAAGCCCTCCGAGCTTTTAATATTCCTGAACCCTATATTAAAGCCATCTTATCATTATACTCTAATGCGTCAGCCTCAATTATAATAAATGACACTTTGTCCCCACCCTTCAATATCCGTAATGGCACCAGACAGGGATGCCCCCTGTCACCATTGATCTTTGTATTGGTCATGGAGACACTGCTGCAAGCGCTCAGAAATGAGAAGGGGATAGAGGGCATTAAAATGGATCAACAAGAACACAAAGTGGCGGCGTTTGCGGACGACCTCCTCATAATGAATTCCAACCCAACCAAAGCTCTCCCCTTAATATACAATATCTTGGAACAATTTAGTATCCACTCCAATTTTAAAATCAATATGAGCAAGTCGCATATCCTAAGTATTGATCTCCCTCCTACACTTAAAAAAGTATTGAAGGACAGTTCCCCCTTTAATTGGGATACCCCATACATTACCTACTTGGGAGTTAAAATTAGCCCAGACCCTACCTCACTATTTCATTTAAACTACTCCCCTCTCATGAAATCAATAAGTGACCAATTGTTGTTATTAAAGAACCCTCCTCTCTCATGGTTTGGTAGAAAAAATATTGTCCCCTCTTTAGTATTACCTAGACTGACCTACTTACAACAGGTCCTGCCAATTCCTGTCCCCAAAGCATATTATGATAGACTTAAAAGTGAAATTGGCAAGTTTGTTTGGGATGGGAAGAAGGCTCGACTGGCTCGCTCTGTTCTTTGCAGACCTAAGACTAAAGGGGGGATAGGACTTCCGGACCCCGAGCTTCATGGGAAAGCGGTAGCACTATCACGAGTAGTTGACTGGCTTTCAGGACTTGTAGATAAGTCGTGGGTCTCCATGGAGCAGAGTGACCTGGGTTCGGGCCTTTCTGGTCTCTTGGTGGGTATGGACAATTTTCCGCCACATAATAAGTCACTTAATCCAATTGTCAAGTCGACTCTCTCGACATGGAAATGGCTACAAAGCTCACAATTCATGATACCCCTCCCGTCACCCCTGCTCCAAATAAGAGACATCTTGGCTCATGCTTCGAGTGACCTAAGGGTATGTCTCCCGAAATCAGTTAGGAACTCTACCATCAAAGTTATTTCCTTATATGGAGAGGGAGGCAAGGTTTTAAGCAATAAGGAGATTTTACACATCATCCCAGAATGCAAACCTTTCCCGCACCTTCTTTCTTTTCTTCGATCTTTCATTTCCCAAAATGTACCCATGGAATCTCTCCTGCGTCCATTGATGTGGTTTGAGAGCTTGTTATCCGACCATTCTAGACGTAGGAGATTGATATCCCAATTATACAAAAAGCTTATCTCGCCCACAAATATGGCTAAACCAGCCTTTATTGGGCTATGGGAAAGGGATCTGAGTGTTGTATTTTCCCAGGAGGAGATCTCTCAACTATTGCTGATTCCTCACAGATCTTCCAGATGTGTCCGTACCCAGGAAAACAGCTATAAAGTCTTAACTCGCTGGTACAAGACTCCAGATATCACCTGTAGATACAGTTTGACTGGGTCGGACACATGCTGGAGATGTGCAGAAAACAAAGGAACATTCTTCCATATATGGTGGACATGCCCACTTATACGGATCTGGTGGTCCGAAATATTTGATCTGGCCAACAAAATCTGTAACCTCACAGTTCCAATGACCCCTCAATTAGCGCTTTTGGGATTTTGTCCTCCCATCTTAAGAAAGACTCCTACAAAACTCTTTTATAGCATGCTAAGTGCAGCTCGTCTACTTGTCCCGAAATTTTGGTTATCAACCGAATCCCCTTCAATATCCCAATGGAAAGAGAAAGTAGACCAGATCTACAGATTTGAGGAGATATCAGCCTGGGAGGATAGAAGGTTCTCTTCCTTCAAGTCTGGATGGAGTGCCTGGACTAAATACAGGAACTTTACATAGTTAATCGTATAGGATTGCATTATCTATGTGGGCTTTATTAGTAAATGCATAGGGCAACTCCGGACCAGTCTGAAATGACTCTGAAATGATTGTGGTTTTGAGTAAAGTGGTGATAGACAATTAGGAATATGTTTAAAACATGATTCACAGTTTCCTTCACCCATCTTCTATAATGCATATGCTATCAAGCGATAATACTGTCTGTAACCTGTCATTCAACCGGTTTATTACATGATGTACTTCATTTGTATGTACTTTATTTCTCAATAAAAAATGTTAAAATAAAAAAATAATTGTTTGGCATGACCGATCTCTTTATGAAGCCATGCTGATATAGTATTATTTGCTTATTTCCGTTGAGATGCTCTAAGATAGCATCTCTTAGAAAACCTTCAAACAGTTTACCCACCACAGATGTTAAACTTACCGGCCTATAGTTTCCCGGCTCTGTTTTTGGACCCTTTTTATGGCAACATTTCCAGGGCCAGTAATTTGGAAAGTTGCGCAATTAGTGCTATGGCCTGTGGATGGGTGGCTGAGTATTTGCGCTTGCATTCAAATGCCTTGGGTAAGGACATTTGTACGCTGCGCTGGGACATGGAAGTGGATGTGGTCGCTGATGGTGCTTGCAAAGGTCCAGGTGCAGGGCGGGATGCATCTGGGCCTGCGCCTTCGAAAGGGGATTGTCCAGCATGTAAGACAGGGGAAGAGGAGGTAGTAGTGTGACCAGCAGACACAGATTGTGGACCCAGGCGTTTGTCTCACTTATTACGGTGCTTTGATGCCATGTGGTGGATCATGCTGGTGGTGGTGAGGTTGCTAGTGTTCACGCCTCGGTTCATTTTCGTATGGCACAGGTTGAAAACTACTATTCTTTTGTCGTCCACACAAAAGCACAGCAGATCCCTTCCCCTATGTGCTGCTGTCCTAGCTCAGCTTTCCACCTTCCCAGATTGGGTCAGTGACCTCATTGTCCACCACCTCCTCTTCCACTTCCTCACTCTGATCATCCTCCTGATTTGTTGACCTAACCACAACCTCAGTGACTGACAACTGTGTCTCATCCTCTTCATCAACCTCTTGAGAAATTGCGGCTGTCTCATTGGCAACTGTGTCTCATCATCATCCACCTCATTAAACGCTAATTGCCGTTCCCCATCGTCATGTTCTTGTGACTGTGGATGTTCAATAGGTTGGGAATCAGGGCACAAGATCTCATTTCCCTCTTCAAGCGTGCTTGGCGAGAGGGCCAAATCAAGTAATGGCGATGAAAAGAGGTCCTCGGAATATCCAAGTGTGTGATCACTTGTTTGGCCAGACTGTAAATGGTGGGAGGAAGTAGGATCAGGGTGTTGACCAGACTCCTGGCTACTGAGACTGGACTTGGTGGTGCTTAACTGACTGGAAGCATTCTCTGCTGCAGTCCAACCGACTAGCTGGTCGCACTGGTCTAACTTCAAGAGTGGTGTCCAGCGCTACCATGCAAACTGGGACATGAAGCTAGGTATCTTGAATGAATGTTTTTTTTTGTGCTCTTGAAGCAGGCACTGTTTCTCTGCGCCCAGGGCATCATTATCATCACGGCCACTTCCCCGTCCCTTACTGCTCGCCTTCTTTATTTTAAATGTGATATATGCTTGAAAGTATGTCACACGTACAGAAGCGTATGATTTGGAAGTGTATGTGCAAAAAAATTTGCAACGGTATTTGTGATAAGGAGACATTATACAGGACAGGCACCACAGGTAATGTCACAGTTCGCAGTGTCTACGGAAAAAGTGTACTGGATGTCACTGATATTTTAGGGATGTGGCACGAATAATTTAACTGTCCGCAGGGGACACCGTCTATGGAAAAAGTGCACTGCGTGTCACTGATATTTTAGGGATGCGCACACTTTAAACAAGAGATGTGATGCAGATAATTTAACTGTCCGCAGCGTACACCCATCTACGGAAAAACTGCACTGGATGTCACTGATATTTTAGGGATGTGCACACTTTAAAAAGGAGATGTAGTGCGAATAATTTAACTGTCCGCAGGACACACCGTCTACAGAAAGTGCACTGGATGTCACTGATATTTTAAGGAAGCGCACACTTTAAACAGGAGATGTGGCACGGAAATTATAGGTGTCTGCAGCGTACACCGTCTATGGAAAAAGTGCACTTGATGTCACTGATATTTTAGGGATGTCACAGTTCGCAATGTCTACGGAAAAAGTGTACTGGATGTCACTGATATTTTAGGGATGCGCACACTTAAAAAAGGAGATGTGGCGCGGATAATTTAACTGTCCACAGCGTACACTCGTCTACGGAAAAACTGCACTGGATGTCACAGATATTTTAGGGATGTGCACACTTTAAACAGGAGATGTGGCACAGATAATTTAACTGTCCACAGGAGACACCATCTATGGAAAAAGTACACTAGATGTCACTAGAGATTGCCTTGCGGTTCGTCCGGCGGTCAGTTTGCGGCGAACTTTACACATTCGCGGTTCGCCGAGCATGAGAACATATGGCGATATTCGCCGGCGCCATATTTTTTTACATTGTGAGAACTTCGACCTATGACAAATCCATCAGGTGGTACAGGACAGCCATTTGAGACATTTCAGCACATGGACATACCCCCTACCTTATAAATAGACCCGATCTGGCTGCCATTTTACATTCAGTCTTTTGTCAATGTAGGGAGATGTTGCTGTGTGGAGCAGGGGCAGACTGTTAGAGGGTTTATAGTGACACAAATCGCTAGCTAATAGGTCCACAAAAGTCCTTTTAAGGACTGGTATAGGTGTGCTATTAAATGGTGTGCAGTATATAGGGGTGTAATGCACTTATAATATACTTTCTAATATAGAAAGCATATTATAGTTGATTTGTATAGCGCAGCATTGTGACTGGTGATCGGTTCTGCAGCGATACTACAACTACAAAGAGTGACACACGCAATTATAAAATAGTATTATAACTGGTGTGATAGACCAGTGGCGCCAAAAACAACATATAGAAGTGGGGTGTTATCTAAGAATATACTACTCAAATAGTGTATTTGGGTACTGCAGAAATTTATCCGCTTTTACTGCGTTACCTCTGCTACACACAGTGAGAAAAATTAAAGGAAAACATATTTTTAACTGGTGTGAAAGACCAGTGGCCCCCAAAACAACATATAGAAGCGGGGTGTAATCTAAGAATATACTACTTAAATAGTGTATTTGGGTACTGCAGAAATTTATCCGCTTTCACTGTGAGAAAAAATTAAAGGAAAACATTTTTATAACTGGTGTGATAGACCAGTGGCCCCCAGAAACAACATATTGAAGAGGGTTGCTATCTAAGAATACTCTGCTGAAGAAATGTATCCACTTTCACTGCGTTTATTTTTTTTTAACTGGTGTGATTATAGACCAGTTGCCACCAAAACAACATCCTCTCTATCTGCACCCTCTTCACTCTCTGCTGTGTGCACCCCCAAAGACACCACCACCAACACCACCACCTCTATATACCCTCCACTTGAGTCACAGGAATTATTTTCCGATCCATCACAAGTAGAGTTGAGCGAACACCTGGATGTTCGGGTTCGAGAAGTTCGGCCGAACATCCCGGAAATGTTCGGGTTCGGGATCCGAACCCGATCCGAACTTCGTCCCGAACCCGAACCCCATTGAAGTCAATGGGGACCCGAACTTTTCGGCACTAAAAAGGCTGTAAAACAGCCCAGGAAAGAGCTAGAGGGCTGCAAAAGGCAGCAACATGTAGGTAAATCCCCTGCAAACAAATGTGGATAGGGAAATGAATTAAAATAAAAATTAAATAAATAAAAATTAACCAAAATCAATTGGAGAGAGGTTCCATAGCAGAAAATCTGGCTTCCCGTCACCCACCACTGGAACAGTCCATTCTCAGATATTTAGGCCCCGGCACCCAGGCAGAGGAGAGAGGTCCCGTAACAGAGAATCTGTCTTCATGTCAGCAGAGAATTAGTCTGCATGTCATAGCAGAGAATGAGGCTTCACGTCAGCCACCACTGCAACAGTCCATTGGCATATATTTAGGCCCAGCACCCAGGCAGAGGAGGGAGGTCCCGTAACAGAGAATCTGTCTTCATGTCAGCAGAGAATTAGTCTGCATGTCATAGCAGAGAATGAGGCTTCACGTCAGCCACCACTGCAACAGTCCATTGGCATATATTTAGGCCCAGCACACACACAGGCAGAGGAGAGAGGTCCCGTAACAGAGAATCTGGCTTCATGTCAGCAGAGAATCAGTCTGCATGTCATAGCAGAGAATGAGGCTTCACGTCAGCCACCACTGCAACAGTCCATTGGCATATATTTAGGCCCAGCACACACACAGGCAGAGGAGAGAGGTCCCGTAACAGAGAATCTGGCTTCATGTCAGCAGAGAATCAGTCTGCATGTCATAGCAGAGAATGAGGCTTCACGTCAGCCACCACTGCAACAGTCCATTGGCATATATTTAGGCCCAGCACACACACAGGCAGAGGAGAGAGGTCCCGTAACAGAGAATCTGTCTTCATGTCAGCAGAGAATCAGTCTGCATGTCATAGCAGAGAATGAGGCTTCACGTCAGCCACCACTGCAACAGTCCATTGGCATATATTTAGGCCCAGCACCCAGGCAGAGGAGGGAGGTCCCGTAACAGAGAATCTGTCTTCATGTCAGCAGAGAATTAGTCTGCATGTCATAGCAGAGAATGAGGCTTCACGTCAGCCACCACTGCAACAGTCCATTGGCATATATTTAGGCCCAGCACCCAGGCAGAGGAGGGAGGTCCCGTAACAGAGAATCTGTCTTCATGTCAGCAGAGAATTAGTCTGCATGTCATAGCAGAGAATGAGGCTTCACGTCAGCCACCACTGCAACAGTCCATTGGCATATATTTAGGCCCAGCACACACACAGGCAGAGGAGAGAGGTCCCGTAACAGAGAATCTGGCTTCATGTCAGCAGAGAATCAGTCTGCATGTCATAGCAGAGAATGAGGCTTCACGTCAGCCACCACTGCAACAGTCCATTGGCATATATTTAGGCCCAGCACACACACAGGCAGAGGAGAGAGGTCCCGTAACAGAGGATCTGGCTTCATGTCAGCAGAGAATCAGTCTGCATGTCATAGCAGAGAATCAGGCTTCACGTCAGCCACCACTGCAACAGTCCATTGTCATAAATTTAGGCCCAGCACCCAGGCAGAGGAGAGAGGTCCCGTAACAGACAATCTGGCTTCATGTCAGCAGAGAATTAGTCTGCATGTCATAGCAGAGAATGAGGCTTCACGTCACCCACCACTGCAACAGTCCATTGGCATATATTTAGGCCTAGCACACAGGCAGAGCAGAGAGGTCCCGTAACAGACAATCTGGCTTCATGACAGCAGAGAATCAGTCTGCATGTCATAGCAGAGAATGAGGCTTCACGTCACCCACCATGTCCGACCATGTCCACGACCATGTCCACGTCCGCGTCCCTTACTAGATGTTTTTCTCATTGTTATGGTTCACCACAACAACAAATATATTATTTGGCCCAATGTATTGTATTCAAATTCAGCGGGATATAAATTTGAGGCCTAGTATTTAGGCGCTGGGTGACCGGTATGGATTTAGTGACAGAATTAGACTTGGAAATGCACAGAAGCGTGTGTGTGTGAAGTTATTCTGAATGACCCAATGTGCACCTTGAATATTATATACCCTTTTAGGGATACATTTCAAATAGCTCTGATATAGCAGAAACCACTAAATTATGAAATTGCTAAATTGGGAATTGTATTTCAACCCAGAACAAAAAATGTGCTTTGACGGACACTAAATAACTTTCCCAGCCACAACAGGACAGCGTTAACGAGAGATTTAGCAGGATATAAATTTGAGGCCTAGTATTTAGGCGCTGGGTGACAGGTATGGGTTTAGTGACAGAATTAGACTTAGAAATACACAGTAGCGGGTGTGTGTGAAGTTATTCTGAATGACCCAATGTGCACCTTGAATATTATATACCCTTTTAGGGATAGATTTCAAATAGCTCTGATATAGCAGAAACCACTAAATTATGAAATTGCTAAATTGGGAATTGTATTTCAACCCAGAACAAGAAATGTGCTTGAACGGACACTAAATAACTCGCCCAGCTACAGCACTAAGGACAGATTTAGCTGGATATAAATTTGAGGCCTAGTATTTAGGCGCTGGGTGACAGGTATGGGTTTAGTGACAGAATTAGACTTGGAAATGCACAGTAGCGGGTGTGTGAAGTTATTCTGAATGTCCCTATGTGCACCTTCAATATGATCTACCCTTTTAGGGATAGATTTCAAATAGCTCTGATATAGCAGAAACCACTAAATTATGAAATTGCTAAATTGGGAATTGTATTTCAACCCAGAACAAGAAATGTGCTTGAACGGACACTAAATAACTCGCCCAGCTACAGCACTAAGGACAGATTTAGCTGGATATAAATTTGAGGCCTAGTATTTAGGCGCTGGGTGACAGGTATGGGTTTAGTGACAGAATTAGACTTGGAAATGCACAGTAGCGGGTGTGTGAAGTTATTCTGAATGTCCCTATGTGCACCTTCAATATGATCTACCCTTTTAGAGATAGATTTCAAATAGCTCTGATATAGCAGAAACCACTAAATTATGAAATTGCTAAATTGGGAATTGTATTTCAACCCAGAACAAGAAATGTGCTTGAACGGACACTAAATAACTCGCCCAGCTACAGCACTAACGACAGATTTAGCTGGATATGAATTTGAGGCCTAGTATTTAGGCGCTGGGTGACAGGTATGGGTTTAGTGACAGAATTAGACTTGGAAATACACAGTAGCGGGTGTGTGTGAAGTTATTCTGAATGACCCAATGTGCACCTTGAATATTATATACCCTTTTAGGGATAGATTTCAAATAGCTCTGATATAGCAGAAACCACTAAATTATGAAATTGCTAAATTGGGAATTGTATTTCAACCCAGAACAAGAAATGTGCTTGAACGGACACTAAATAACTCGCCCAGCTACAGCACTAAGGACAGATTTAGCTGGATATAAATTTGAGGCCTAGTATTTAGGCGCTGAGTGACAGGTATGGGTTTAGTGACAGAATTAGACTTGGAAATGCACAGTAGCGGGTGTGTGAAGTTATTCTGAATGACCCTATGTGCACCTTGAATATTATATACCCTTTTAGGGATAGATTTCAAATAGCTCTGATACAGCAGAAACCACTAAATTTTTAAATTGCTAAATTGGGAATTGTATTTCAACCCAGAACAAAAAATGTGCTTTGACGGACACTAAATAACTTTCCCAGCCACAACAGGACAGCGGTAACGAGAGATTTAGTGGGATATAAATTTGAGGCCTAGTATTTAGGCGCTGGGTGACCGGTATGGATTTAGTGACAGAATTAGACTGGGATATGGCCAAAAAATAACCACACTATTGCTGGTTAAATGCACTTGGTGATGGGCGCAGCTTGCCCCTGATGTAGTATATGGCCAAAAAATGAACAGACTATTGCTGGTTAAATGCACTTGGTGTCACAGCTTGACCAACCACACTACTGAGGGTTAAATGCACTTGGTGACGGGCGCAGCTTGCCCCTGATGTAGTATATGGCCAAAAAATGAACAGACTATTGCTGGTTAAATGCACTTGGTGACGGGCGCAGCTTGCCCCTGATTTAGTATATGGCCAAAAAATGAACAGACTATTGCTGGTTAAATGCACTTGGTGTGATAGCTTGACCAACCACACTACTGAGGGTTAAATGCACTTGGTGACGGGCGCAGCTTGCCCCTGATGTAGTATATGGCCAAAAAATAAACAGACTATTGCTGGTTAAATGCACTTGGTGTGACAGCTTCACCCTGATGTAGGCTTTAGCCAAAAAACAAACGCACCATTGAGGGTTAAATGCACTTGGTGACAGGCGCAGCTTGCCCCTGATGTAGTATATGGCCAAAAAATAAACAGACTATTGCTGGTTAAATGCACTTGGTGTGACAGCTTCACCCTGATGTAGGCTTTAGCCAAAAAACAACCACACCATTGAGGGTTAAATGCACTTGGTCGCAGCTTGTGCTGGCGCACCACAAGACACAAAATGGCCGCCGATCACCCCAGAAAAATGTGACTGACAAACGGTCTGGGCAGCCTAAAAACAGTGAGCAATTGAGGATCAGCAGCTCAATGATCCACAGCTGCAGATCGATCAGTTAATCAAGTCCTTTGGAGGAGTTAATCTGCCTAATCTCGCCCTACTGTCGCAGCCGCAACCTCTCCCTACGCTAATCAGAGCAGAGTGACGGGCGGCGCTATGTGACTCCAGCTTAAATAGAGGCTGGGTCACATGGTGCTCTGGCCAATCACAGCCATGCCAATAGTAGGCATGGCTGTGATGGCCTCTTGGGGCAAGTAGTATGACGCTTGTTGATTGGCTGCTTTGCAGCCTTTCAAAAAGCGCCAAGAAAGCGTCACAAAAGCGCGAAGAAAGCGACGAACACCGAACCCGAACCCGGACTTTTACGAAAATGTCCGGGTTCGGGTCCGTGTCACGGACACCCCAAAATTCGGTACGAACCCGAACTATACAGTTCGAGTTCGCTCATCCCTAATCACAAGACATTTCCGATGCACAGCCATTCTTGGCATCGGATCAGGAAGAGGAGGTAGCAATGGCTGCCACTCAGCAGTCTGACGACAGTACCCAGATCAGCCCAAGGAGGTTGGTCCCCACTGTTGCTGCCTATTCCGAGATCTCTAACGGTAGTGGTGGGGAAGGTGACGTCGATGATAGCGTGTCTATGGACGTAACGTGGGTGCCCACAAGAGAGGAAGAGGAGGGGAGTTCAGAGGGAGAGATAGACTAGCAGATAGGGAGGAAAAGCAGGCCTAACTTACATTGCACAGGAGGGACAAACCAGACTGCTAATGTATCAGGAGCGAGCCATCAACCATGTACGGTCACATCTGACGCTCCCAGGACGCCGGCACATGGCTCCGCAGTGTGGACTTTTTTTAATGTGTCAGCTGCTGACAATAGTGTTGCCATCTGCAGCCTTTGCAGTCAACGCATAAGTCGCGGTAAGCCCAACACCCACCTAGGGACGACCGCCTTAAGAAGGCACCAGGCCTCAGATCACCGAGCCCAGTGGGAGCAAGGCCGTCAGAACCCACAAAGCCACACTCCAGGCTCTCACCGTCCAGCCTCTTCTCCTTCTCCTTCCGTTCTCTCCTCACAATTGTCCTCCACTCCACCTTCCATCATGCCGTCCTCACGTTTGTCAGGAAAAAGGCAGGCTTCCGTGGCCCAAATGTTCGAGCGTAAAAAAGTGATGACGCCGGATAACCCTCTTGCCCAACGACTGCTGGCTTGTCGGAACTAATAGCCCGCCAACTACTGCCAAATAAACTTGTGGACTTGGAGGCCTTTCGAAAATTTGTGGCCATTGGAACACCACAATGGAAGGTCCCAGGAAGGAAATATTTCTTGCAGAAGGGAATCCCAGAGCTATATGGCCACGTTCAGCGGCAAGTGAATGTATCTCTGGCACACAGTGTTGGTGCCAAGATACATCTGACCACAGAAACGTGGTCTAGCAAACACGGGAAGGGAACGTAGATAACTTTCACTGCCCACTGGGTGAACCTTCTGACGGCCATCAAGCATGTAACCCGTGGCACCCATGTAGATTTGGTTTTACTGCCACGGATTGCATGCAGGCCTGCCTCTTCTTCTCCTCTTCCTACTCCATCCTCCCTCTCCTCCTCGGTTGACTCCTCCTTTTCCGCTGCTACCGTCTCTTATGCTGCACCGGCCAATATCCCCAGAACCTATTCAACATGCCAGGTAAGACGTTGTCATGCTGTGCTGCGTCTGTTGTGCCTGGAAGCCAAGAGCCACACCGGTCCCGCAATCCTTTCAGCTTTGCGTTCTCAGGCAGATCAGTGGCTAACACTGCTCAATTTGACAGTTGGTAAAGTGGTGTGCGACAATGGTGCCAATCTGCTGAGTGCGCTGAAACAGGGCAAAATGACACACGTGCCGTGCATGGCACACGTTCTGAACTTGGTCGTGCAGTGATTCGTTGTCAAATACCCCGGAATCCAGGACGTCTTGCGGCAGGCCAGGAAAATCTCGGGCCATTTCAGAAGATGTTACACGGCCATGGCTCGCCTTGCTGACAATCTGCGGCAACACAACCTGCCCGTCAGACGATTTATTTGTGACTGCCCGACGCGATGGAACTCAACCTTTGTATATGCTCAATAGGCTGCTCCAGCAGAAACGTGCAGGTAATGACTACCTGTACGAACTCTGCAGCAGTACAGGTTCTGGGGTGCTTGTTTTTTTTTTTCCCTGCACCAGTGTCTGCTCATGCGCGATGCATGCAGACTTCTGCGGCCATTTGATGAGATAACCAAACTGGTCAGTCGCAGCCAGGGCGCCATCAGTGACATTGCCTTTTGCCTTCTTTATGGAGCATGCATTGCGTCGTGTCATTGATCAAGCCGTCGAGAAGCAGGAGCAGGAAGATGAGGAAGTCGCAATGCTGGATAATTTCCCAAGGGGGGATACTCCATCTGAGACAAGTCAACAACAGGAGTCTGAAGAAGAGTCAAAAGAGGATGGTGCCGGGGAGGAGGAGGAGCAAGAAGAGCATGCTTTAAACCTTTCTGAGATCCCTGGTGTTGTCCGTGGATGGGGGGAGGAGAATGAGGATGACATTATCCTGGATGATGAGCAGGAGCCAGGCCACTCCACCGCTTCCAGTTTAGTGCAAATGGGTGCCTTCATGCTCCAGTGTTTTAAGAGGGACCCCGTATAAAAAGCAGAAATAGTAAGTTGTCCAGCTCACCCAATTTCATCCTGTGACTCTGTGCATGGAGCAGACCCAAGCCAGTCCAGACAGCATAAAGTGTAGAAAAATAGAGGCTCCAGCACTCGTGGTATAGTTTTGTAGGTCCCGGTCTTTATTACACCAAAATTGTATAAACATATACAGTGGCACCCCTCTTCACTCTCCCAGATTTGCGCATTTCAAACTATACAGTTCTTAGTCATAAAAAGCCTCAACGGCAAGGACCAGTATTGGGTGGCAACGTACTTAGACCCACGGTACAAACAAAAAATGGCGGAAAGGTTAGCACCATCACAGAGGGCTGTCAGAATGCAGCACTTCCAGGCCTTGCTTAGATAAATGCTGCATTCTGCTTTGTTGGGCGCTAGCAGAGGAATTTCCACAAACAGAGAAACACTTGCAGCTACCAATCCAACTGCGCCAGCAAGAAGAGGGCGGTTTGAAGATGTGTTGGTCACTTCTGATATGAGAACATTCTTTCAGCCGACCCATCGACAACTGTCCTCCGGATTCAGCCTCAGGGAATGCCTAGACTGACAGGTGTCCGACTACATCTGGTTAACAACCGATGTGGACGCTCTGAGAAGCAAGGAACCCCTTGAATACTGGGTGTGCAGGCTTGACCTGTGGCCAGAGCTGGCACAATTTGGCATGTAACTCTTGGCTTGCCCCCCATCCAGTGTCCTTTCCGAAAGGACGTTTAGTGCAGCAAGGGGGATCGTGACTGATAAGCGCACTCTCCTAGCTCACAACAGTGTTGACTACCTCACATTTCTAAAAATGAATGAGGCAAGGATCTCGGAGGAATTCAACACATGTGACCAGTAGACCATGTTTGATTCAAATTCCTCATGACAGCCCATATCCGCCAACCGCCACCACCCATAACAATTTATGTTCCCTGTCTTCGGTAAATACAGTGACATTAAAGGCCTTTTATGTCCGTTAAATGCCTAATTTTTGGGGCCTGTAAAGGCCCACACTTACTTTAGTATCCTGTGAATGCCTAATGTTCCACCAGCCACAGAATACAACTGTATTTGCTGACAGGTGAACGCCTGTTGGCTAATTTTTGGGGCCTGTAAAGGCCGACCCTTACTTCTGTATCCTGCAAATGCCTAATTTTTCAGACTGGAATTGAAAATCAATGGGTCTGTAAACGTTACTCTCAATTGTGTAACGGATGCTGACACATTTTACAGACGTGTGAATGGACCCTATATGTATTTGACATGTATTTACCGACTGCTCTCAGTTCTGGCTGATTTAGGCTGATCTATTACACTAAAATCGAGCAATATTACAAAAAACTAAATACACGTTATAACTGTATAAACAATTTATATAACTTATTAGAAAAATATATATAATTATGGCAACTTTTCCAAAAGGATGATCATCTCCTGCAACCCCTTAATGGCCTGGCGTTGCCTCTCCTCCATTGCCTTCAAGCGCTCTTGAATAGCCCGCATATCATTGCGCTGCTCCTTTAGCATTTTGGCCAATTTGGCCTTCAATGTCTTCATTCATTTTTGAAAAAAAAAATATATGAACATTATTTGCAACTCTTATTACACCTTTAAACCTTTATTTTGTGGTGCATCTGACTTTATGATCGCTTGCTATTACACCTTTTTGTGATAAAAGTTGTCCAAAAAATTTACTTTTTGGAGACTTTTAAATCTAAGTTTTAAAAGGTGTCCATCTGAGGGGTTATTTGGTATGATATTTTTACAAGGCTGGTTGATTGGCCAGACCGAATATTTTTCCGTATTTTTTTGTTATTTCTATTTTAGACAATAAAAGCATTGTTGAACCAAAAGCAATTCATGTTTTACTGTATTCATATTTTGAGAGCCATATTATTATTTTTATTTGACTATTGTCTAATGGTAGGGTCTCATTTTTTGCAGAATGAACTGACCAATTATTACTATTTTGGGGGGCATATGCCTTTTTTGATAGCTTGGTGTTGCACTTTCATTGATGTTAGGTTGAATAAATTAATATTTTCTTTAAATTTTTTATATTTTTTTAATATTTAAAGTGTTCCCCAGAGGGGTTAGATCATCTTTTTTATATAGAGACGGTCGATATGTACACGGCGGTACAAAAGATGTCTGTTTGTCTATTGTTTACCTTTTCTTTTTTTTTTTTTTTTTTAAGTCTTTATACACATTAACGATTTAAATCTAAATACGTTAGTTAGTGATATTTATGATCTTTATAAAGTTTATTAGTAAGTGATATTTCAGTACAGTATAATTTTATTGTATTTGTTAGATAGTGATAGTTCTATTGAGTTTAATATTATTTATTTGTTAAGTTAATGGTGTTAATGTAGATTAAAGAGTTATTGTCCAGTGTTCTTTTTTTGTATTACTATAGTGTATGTTGTCGCCTCATTGTTGGCCCTTTTAATCTTTATGTACACGTTATGGATACATAATCATAATGCTATGTACGCATATTTGCCCTCCTGGTGGGGGCTGGTGATCACCTCCTCTTCCTCCGAGTCCTGAGATGGGGTGGTGCTGGTCCTGGAGGGTACAGAACTTTCCACCTCCTTCACTTCTGCCATATCTGGTGGGGGTTGCTCAATAGGCTGGGAGGGTCCGGCATCCTCCTCCCCCCTCTTTCGCCTCTACCTCCACTACCTACATGGCCTCCGCCGATCGCCTTCTCCGAATGGAGGGAATAGGAACTTCTGTGATCACAGAATGTTCAGATTTTAGATAAACAACTCCAAAATCTTAAGAACATTTGATATAAAGAAATTCAAATATGGAGGGATCTATATATAATTGCAGTGGCTGCCAGCTTTATGACGCATAACTCAATCAAAAATTAACAGTAAGAAAAAAGACATCCCCTCCACAGTGTCTTTATGGAACAATAGGGCGAGAAGAGACCCATGTAATGGGATTATCTCCTCAGTGTATCATAGGATGATCTACTTCTCTACACCAGAGTCGGCTACTTCTTAATACCATCACTAACACAATAGAACAAAGGGAAAAATAAACCAACACATTTATTGGGAGTCTCAGAGCAGAGTTAACCCTTATTGCGTTTATGGATTCACAGCATGCTACTTTAATGGGGAATACGAAAGATGTGGGCTATAAACTCAACCAAAAATTCATGGTTTATAGTTCCCTCTAAACCAAAAAGGTCAGAGTGGGGGTCTCCATAGTCCTGGGTCCATAGCCCGTAGGAAGAAGGCTAGGCCTCAGGCTTCTACTGTACACACAGTGATGGTTCAGTCCGTCACTTGTCTGGCACAAAGCCAACACATCACCCAAAGAACACCATCCCCACAGTGAAACATGGTGGTGGCAGCATCATGCTGGGGGGATGTTTTTCAGCAGCCGGGACTAGGAAACTGGTCAGAGCTGAGGGAAAGATGGACAGGGATATTCTTGAGCAAAACCTGTACCACTCTGTGCGTGATTTGAGGGTAAGACGGAGGTTCACCTTTCAGCAGGACAATGACCCCAAAAACACTGCTAAAGCAACACTTGAGTGGTTTAAGGGGAAACATGGAAATGTGTTGGAATGGCCTAGTCAAAGCCCAGATCTCAATCCAATAGAAAATCTGTGGTCAGACTTAAAGATTGCTGTTCACAATCTTGCTGTGCGCAAACCATCAAATTGGAAGGAGCAGAATCAGTATTGCAAGGAGGAATGGGCAAAAACGCCTGTGGTAAGATGTGGCAACTGCTCATAGAGACTTATCCAAAGCGACTTGGAGCTGTGATTGCTGCAAAAGGTGGCTCTACTAAGTATTGACTTAGGGGGGTGAATAGTTATGCACATTGACCTTTTCTGTTATTTTGTCTTATTAGTTGTATGCTTTACAATTACCAATTTAAAAGAAGGTCTAAGTTGTGGGCATGTTCTACAAATTACATGATGGAAATCCTCAAACAATCTATGTTAATTCCAGGGGGTGAGTCGACAAAAAAAGAACAAAGTCAAGGGGGTGAATACTTTAGTTTAGCACTGTATACATTACAGAGTGTTGGCAAAACATACAAAAGTTATTTACGCATGTACCTGGGCATTTTTCGTCCCGGAATCTTTTTATGAAACTTGGCTGTCTTTTCTTCATGTCTGACCATTTTTTTATAATGGCCATACAGCGGTGTTTGCAACCCATTTAGCGCCACATTTCATAGGCCAACTCCCGCACTATCCTCTATTTCTCGGCGTGGGATCGGGTGTGGTCGTAGCCCCGACCCAACATCCGCTGCAAGAGAAAAATGCAAGCATATAATCCCAATTTTTAACAAAGATAGTATTGAAAATAATTTACTCAAGCTAAAAGTATTTAATGCTTTGAGGTGGAAATATTAGATTTAGGCCACCTGCACTGCCAGTATTTGCTGGTTCATATAGAGGTACCCAGGGTGCATCCCAGGGAGACGAACCAGCTTTACACCCCATACCGTACCGTCACTTTACTAGACAGGTACATCTGTGCTTAGCTGGATAGTATCTGATAGCTCAGACCCCACCCACATACAGTCGTAATACAATCCCATCTTCTAACCGTAACACGGTGTGTTTTTTCTAAACTACGAACCGTACAAACCCATCCTGCCGCCCTGCAGAGTGGACAAGCGCACGGCGTCATTGGTTGCTATGACGACGTGCGCATCCAGGCCACCACCGCTGTACTGTTATACACTTGTATGATCTATACAAGTGTATTACTGTACAGTGGTGGCGGCAAGAAGCGCACAGCATCATAGCGAGTTAGCATTAGCAACCAATGATGCCGTGCGCTCGGCCACTCTGCAGGATAACCTAACATAGTGGGTGAAATGTCACAGGAATACTTAGTACAAAAATCAATAATATCTAGTGAGACCTTATAAAATGTGAAGTTTGGTGCACTTAACCCCTTAAGGACTCAGCCCTATTTCACCTTAAGGACTTGGCCATTTTTTGCAAATCTGACCAGTGTCCCTTTAAGTGCTCATAACTTTAAAACGCTTTGACTTACCCAGGCCGTTCTGAGATTGTTTTTTCGTCACATATTGTACTTCATGACACTGCTAAAATTGGGTCAAAAAAGTTCATTTTTTTGCACAAAAAAATAAAAATTTTACAATTTTTTTTGAAAAATTAGCAAATTTCAAAGTTTCAGTTTCTCTACTTCTGTAATACATAGTAATACCCCCAAAAATTGTGATGGCTTTACATTCCCCATATGTCTACTTCATGTGTGTAGCATTTTGGGAATGATATTTTATTTTTTGGGGATGTTACAAGGCTTAGAAGTTTAGAAGCAAATTTTGAAATTTTTCAGAAATCTTCAAAATCCCACTTTTTATGGACCAGTTCAGGTTTGCAGTCATATTGTGAGGCTTAGATAATAGAAACCTCCCAAAAATGACCCCATTCTAGAAACTACACCCCTCAAGGTATTCAAAACTGTTTTTTCAAACTTTATTAACCCTTTAGGTCTTCCACAAGAGTTAATGGCAGATGGAGAAACAATTTAGAAATTTCTATTTTTGGGAAAATTTTCCAATATAATCAATTTTTTCCAGGAGTAAAACAAGGGTTAACTGCCAAACAAAACTCAAAATGGGTTGCCCTGATTCTGTAATTTGCAGAAACACCCCATATGTGGTGGTAAACTACTGTTTGGCCAAACGGCAGGACATAGAAGGAGGGGAACACCATATGGGTTTTGGAAGGCAGATTTTGCAGGACTGGTTTTGTTTATACCATGTCCCATTTGAAGCCCCCTGTTGCACCCCTAGAATAGAAATTTCAAAAAAGTGACTCCATCTAAGAAAGTACACCCCTCAAGGTATTCAAAACTGGGTTTATAAACTTTGTTAACCCTTTAGGTGTTCCACAAGAGTTAATGGCAGATGGAGAAACAATTTAGAAATTTCTATTTTTTGGAAAATTTTCCAATATAATCAATTTTTTCCAGGAGTAAAACAAGGGTTAACTGCCAAACAAAACTCAAAATGGGTTGCCCTGATTCTGTAGTTTGCAGAAACACCCCATATGTGGTCGTAAACTACTGTTTGGCCAAACGGGAGGACATAGAAGGAGGGGAACACCATATGGGTTTTGGAAGGCAGATTTTGCAGGACTGGTTTTGTTTATACCATGTCCCATTTGAAGCCCCCTGTTGCACCCCTAGAATAGAAATTTCAAAAAAGTGACTCCATCTAAGAAAGTACACCCCTCAAGGTATTCAAAACTGGGTTTACAAACTTTGTTAACCCTTTAGGTGTTCCACAAGAGTTAATGGCAGATGGAGAAACAATTTAGAAATTTCTATTTTTTGGAAAATTTTCCAATATAATACATTTTTTCCAGGAGTAAAACAAGGGTTAACTGCCAAACAAAACTCAAAATGGGTTGCCCTGATTCTGTAGTTTGCAGAAACACCCCATATGTGGTCGTAAACTACTGTTTGGCCAAACGGGAGGACATAGAAGAAGGGGAACACCATATGGGTTTTGGAAGGCAGATTTTGCAGGACTGGTTTTGTTTATACCATGTCCCATTTGAAGCCCCCTGTTGCACCCCTAGAATAGAAATTTCAAAAAAGTGACTCCATCTAAGAAAGTACACCCCTCAAGGTATTCAAAACTGGGTTTACAAACTTTGTTAACCCTTTAGGTGTTCCACAAGAGTTAATGGCAGATGGAGAAACAATTTAGAAATTTCTATTTTTTGGAAAATTTTCCAATATAATCAATTTTTTCCAGGAGTAAAACAAGGGTTAACTGCCAAACAAAACTCAAAATGGGTTGCCCTGATTCTGTAGTTTGCAGAAACACCCCATATGTGGTCGTAAACTACTGTTTGGCCAAACGGCAGGACATAGAAGGAGGGGAACGTCATATGGTTTTTGGAAGGCAGATTTTGCTGGACTGGTTTATTTACACCATGTACCCTTTCAAGCCCCCTGATGCACCCCTAGAGTAGAAACTCCATAAAAGTGACCCCATCTAGGAAACTACAGGATAAGGTGGTTGTTGTTTTGGGACTATTTTACGGGTAAATATGATTTTTGGTTGCTCTATATTACTCTTTTTTGAGGCAATGTAACAAAAAAATTAAATTCTAAAAATGTTTCTACATTTGCTATTTAGTTTTGTGGAACACCTAAAGGGTTAACATAGTTTGTAAAGTAACTTTTGAATACCTTGAGGGGTGTAGTTTCTTAGATGGGGTCACTTTTTTGGAGTTTCTAGTCTAGGCTACATCAGGGCGGGCTTCTAATGGGACATGGTGTAAAAAAAAAAACTGTCCATCAAAATCTGCCTTCCAGAAACCGTATGGAGTTCCCTTCGTTCTATGCCCTGCCGTGCGGCTATATAGCCATTTACGACCACATATGGGGTGTTTCTGTAAACTACAGAATCAGGGCCATAAATATTGAGTTTTGTTTGGCTGTTAACCCTTGCTTTATTACCGGCAAAAGGGATTCAAATTGAAATTTTGCCCAAAAATAGGTGTTTTGGCACCGTTTTTGTTTTTTATTTTTAACACCGTTCATTCGAGGCGTTTGGTCAAATGTTATTTTTATAGCGACGACTTTTACGCACGCGACGATGCCCAATATGTATGGCTCTCAGACTTTGGAGACACTAAGCAGGCATCCTAAAAACTGCGGCCCTCCAGATGTTGTAAAACTACAATTCCCACCATGCCCTGCTGATGGCTGTAGGTTGTCTGGGCATGCTGGGAGTTATAGTTTTACAACATCTGGAGGGCCGCAGTTTGAGGATGCCTGCTCTAAAACTAATATTTTTTGCGGGAAAAAAAATTGTTTCTGTGTCTCCAAAGTCTAAGAGCCATAGTATTTTATGTTCTCTAGTGGACTGTTGGGGATTATAAAAATTTAGTACTCCATGGAAGTGTGATACTCCCTGAAGCAATCGATAACGCAGAGGCCCGGATGATCGGGGCACGTGTCACATTGAGTGGTGGTGTCCTTCCGTATCCCCCTCTTGTGACACACTCTGCATCTTTTTTGGGTTCGTCCCTTCTTTCCAGTATGGGGGACCACACCTGGAAAGTGTTGGCCAGGGACGATCCGGGCGCCTCCAGTTCCCGAGGTACTCCGGCCTGCTCTTTCCCGGTCCGAAAAGATCAGGTCTTTGAGGACTGCCTCATAGAATTGGAGGAATGTCCCTGTGCTGCCAGCGCTTCGGGATAGTACAAAAGAGTTGTACATGGCAACCTGCACCATGTAGACCGTAACTTTTTTGTACCATGCCCGGGTTTTGCGCATGGCATTATATGGCGTGAGGACTTGATCAGAGAGATCAACTCCTCCCATATACCGATTGTAGTCGACGATACAATCGGGCTTGAGGACCGTTGCCGCGGTACCTCGCACAGGGACTGGGGTGGTGCTGTTACCGTGGATTGTGGACAGCATAAGGACATCCCTCTTGTCCTTATACCTGACCAGCAACAGGTTTCCACTGGTAAGTGCACGGGTCTCACCCCTGGGGATAGGTACCTGGAGGGGGTGGGCAGGGAGGCCGCGCTGATTTTTCCGCACGGTCCCACAAGCGAACGTGGATCTGGCGGCAAGGGACCTGAACAAGGGAATGCTGGTATAAAAGTTATCCACGTACAAGTGGTAACCCTTATCCAGCAGTGGGTGCATAAGGTCCCACACGAGTTTCCCGCTAACACCCAGAGTGGGAGGACATTCTGGGGGTTGAATACGGGAATCTCGCCCCTCGTACACACGAAATTTGTAAGTGTACCCTGAGGTACTCTCACAAATTTTGTATAGCTTCACGCCATACCTCGCCCGCTTTGTGGGAATGTATTGGCGGAAACTGAGTCTCCCCTTGAACGCAACAAGAGACTCATCAACCGCGACCTCCCTTCCAGGTACGTAGGCCTGCTGAAATGTGGCCCCAAAGTGATCGATGACCGGCCGTATCTTATACAGCCGGTCATAGGCAGGATCACCTCGGGGTGGACATGCTGCATTATCGGAATAATGCAGACATTTCCGGATGGCCTCAAACCGGGGACGTGTCATGACCATACTGTACAGTGGGGTCTGGTATAGGACGTCCCCACTCCAGTATTGCCTGACACTGGGTTTTTGGACTAGACCCATATGCAGCACGAGGCCCCAAAATGTCCTCATTTCGGCTGCACTGACCGGCGTCCAGCCACCGGGTCTAGCCAAAAATGAGCCTGGTGGTGGTGGGGGGCTGGTAGGGGGGGGCAAGTGGCAGGGGGGGCTCTGGGGTCTGATAGATGGATCAAAAAAGTTTTGTGTAAAAGTTCTTTTTTTTTTTTTTTTCCTAACTAACTTTTCCCTTCTTTCCCTTCCTAATGGTGCCTCTCCCTCACTGACCCTAACCTACCTGAGTGGCGATGGGTGCAGGAGGGTGATGGATGCCGATTAGGGGGACACAGGAGCTGGTGCTGGACGATGCTGCACGGTCAGGGTGCTGGACAGGAAGAGGAGGGGAGAGAGGAGCGCAGGAAGTTTGAATCTCGCGCCTCTCTCCCCTGCACCAATCAGCACCCTGGACAGCAGTGTTCAGCACCAGGGCCAGCACCGCCTCCTCAAATCCTCGGACTGCGATTGGTGGTGTAAAATTACGCCACCGATCGCAGTCTTTTTCCGGTTCATCGGGTCACAGCACACCCGAATGGACCGGAAACGCAGAAAACCGCAGGTCTGACTGGACCTGCGGTTTTCTGCGATCGTCTATACGGGGGGGTCAAATGACCCCCCCCTGCGTTGTTACGGGATGCCGGCTGAATGATTTCAGCCGGCATCCCGTTCCGATTAACCCCCGCGGCGCCGGAATCGCGAATTAAAGCCATGACGTACCGGTACGTCATGGGTCCTTAAGGATTCGGGAAACATGCCGTACCGATACGTCATGGGTCCCTAAGGGGTTAAGAAAAATTAGAATCGCAGAAGGTCGCACTGGCAATTTTTTTTATAACACTCTTTATGCATATAAAGCGATTGTTCAGGCATGCAGGTGAAATGTAATCAAATACACTACTTTAACCGCTTCCGGACTGGCCTAACGCAGATGTGCGGTCCGGAGGCGGCATCGCTGCGCAGAGTCACGCATATACGCGTCATCTCGCGAGACGCGAGATGACGCGCTATGCCGGCCCGCGCATGCGCAGTTCGGGCCGGCATTTCGTCAGGGAGTAAATCGTCATCAGCTTGCCAGCCAATGATCGTGGCTGGCAAGCTGATGATTTTTTAAAGATCCAATCAGAGCGCCAGATAACAGATCATATTTGTAAATATGATCTGTTATATGGCTGCCTGCTCCTCTGCTGGTTCTTTTCGTCGGTTGGATCCAGCAGAGGAGCAGGCTACACAGTGAGTACCCACCAACACTACACATAGGTCCAGATCACCCCCCTGAACCCCAATTAACCCTTTGATCACCCCTTTGATCGCCCCTGTCAATCACTAGTGAAAGGAAAAAAGTGATCAGTGCAAACTGTCACTTTTTTTTTTCACTGGTATTGACCGTTAGGTTTTAGGTATAGTTTAGGCCCCTTGGTTAGGTAGTTTAGGGATCGGTTAGCTCCAAGCCCACCGCACCGCAGTCCGTTATTCGCTGATTAGCGTATCGCTAATCAGCATTAGTACTTTTATAGTATCTGGAAGTGATCAAAACTGATCACGGTCAGATCTATAACTGTATTAGTGTCACTTTAGTTCTCCCTCCACCCAAAATGCAGTGTTTGCCCGATCAGGCCTGATCGGTCGCCCACACGTGCGTTCGCCCACGCCCGCCCCACCGCAGTGACAAAAAAAATTTTTTTTTGATCGCTGCACATTCACTTTACACGCACTGCGGCGATAAAAAAATCAGTTTTGATATTTTTTATCAACCGCAGCGGCCTCCGGTACTTCGCTAGCCTCCCCTTTGTAAGACAGGCTTGCTTTTTTTTCTTGGGTAGTCTCAGGGAATACCCCTAAATTTAGTTGCCCACATGTCAAACAGGGGGTATTCTTCTGAAGAGGCCTACAGGCTTCTGACCCAGTCGGATGAGGAGTGGGAACCCTCATCTGATGAATCCAGCGGGTCAGAATACGAACCTGTAGAAAGCAGTGGCTCTCTGACCCAAAGTTCGGACGAGGAGGCTGAGGTCCCTGATAGCACCAGGCGTACCCGGCCCCGTGTCGCTAGACCGCAGATTGCGCAGGATCCGCTTCAAGAGCAGCAGAGTGGGGCTGGTGCTGTCGGATTACGTGGTGAGGCATACACCAGCAGCCCAGCCCTTCCTGGACCTAGTACCAGCACTGCCGTACAACCTGGTGAAGTAGCGAGCACCAGAAGGGCAGTTGAAGCTGGTACGGTGGCACGTGCAGTAGTGACCCCGTCGCAGCCACCGCAAAGACGTGCCCGTAGAGCCCCTAGAATCCCAGAGGTGCTGGCAAACCCTGATTGGCAGTCCCCAACTTCAGCCGCACCTGTAGTTTTCCCTTTCACTGCCCAGTCTGGAGTTCGGGTTGAGACAGCTCAGATCGGCTCGGCCCTGGGATTTTTTGAGCTGTTCTTGACTGCGGAGCTCTTAGACATAGTTGTGGCTGAAACAAACAGGTATGCCACACAATTTACAACCGCTAACCTGGGAAGCTATTATGCCCAGCCTTTCCGGTGGAAACCAGTCCAAGTTTCCGAAATTAAAACTTTTCTGGGCCTTCTCCTCAACATGGGTCTAACTAAAAAGCATGAATTGCGGTCATATTGGTCCACGAACCCGATTCATCACATGCCCATGTTCTCTGCTGCTATGTCCAGGACACGATTTGAGACCATCCTGCGTTTCCTGCACTTTAGTGATAACAGCACCTCCCGTCCCAGAGGCCACCCTGCTTTTGACCGCCTCCACAAAATTCGGCCCCTCATAGACCATTTCAACCTGAAATTTGCAGATTTGTATACCCCAGAGCAAAACATCTGCGTAGACGAGTCCCTGATACATTTTACCGGGCGCCTTGGCTTCAAACAATACATCCCAAGCAAGCGCGCCCGGTATGGGGTCAAATTGTATAAGCTCTGTGAAAGGGCCACAGGCTATACCCACAAATTTCGGATCTATGAGGGAAAAGATCAGACCCTGGAGCCGGTCGGTTGCCCTGACTACCTGGGGAGCAGTGGGAAGACAGTTTGGGACTTGGTGTCACCCTTATTCGGCAAGGGGTACCATCTTTATGTGGACAATTTTTACACAAGTGTGGCCCTCTTTAGGCATTTGCTTCTAGAACGGATTGGCGCCTGTGGTACCGCGCGAACTAGTCGCGCGGGCTTCCCCCAACGGCTCGTTAGCACCCGTCTTGCAAGGGGGCAGAGGGCCGCACTGTGTAACGAAGAACTGCTCGCGGTGAAATGGAGAGACAAGCGTGACGTTTACATGCTCTCCTCCATTCACGCAGACACGACAATACAAATTGAGCGAGCAACCCGTGTCATTGAAAAGCCCCTCTCAGTCCACGACTATAACCTTCACATGGGAGGGGTGGACTTCAATGACCAGATGTTGTCTCCGTATTTAGTTTCCCGCAGAACCAGACGCTGGTATAAGAAGGTGTCTGTATATTTAATTCAATTGGCTCTGTATAATAGTTTTGTTCTCTACAGTAAGGCTGGGAGAACTGGATCCTTCCTCAAATTTCAGGAAGAGATCATCGAGAACCTCCTGTACCCAGGAGGTTCCGTGGCCCCATCCACCAGTGTAGTTAGCCGTCTACACGAGCGACATTTCCCCAATGTCGTTCCTGGTACCTCAACCCAACCGTCACCCCGAAAAAGATGTCGTGTCTGTAGCAGGAGTGGAATAAGGCGTGACACCCGCTATTTCTGTCCTGACTGTCCTGACCACCCTGCCCTATGCTTTGGAAAGTGTTTCCGGAAGTACGACTCACAGGTACACTATTAGCATAGGGATCATCTCACCAGGACAGGCACACAGGGCTATTAGGGCCCATTCACTCACACAGCTGCTGCAAACGTCTCCTTTCACATGGGACAAAGTGCATAACGCACTTTGCCACATCTTTGGGCGATTTGCGCTTTGCACATTGACCCATGGGGAAGGAGAGGTTTGTTCTATAAAGGTAAAAAAATAAAAATAAAAAAAAAACACCAGTAAGCAAAAAGGTTAATGTTCAGTTAAAAAAGTTAAAGTTTATATGTTCTGTTGCAAAGTTAATAAAATTATTGCGTTGCGGCCTGTTTTTTTCTTTTTTTTTTTTACCTTCCAGGTGGACCAACCGATCGATTAGCTGCAGCACTGATGTGCATTCTGACAGAAGCATTGCGCTGCTGTCAGATTACACGCAAGTCAGTGTATGCAGCGCTGCAAGACGAGATTTCTACTCTGCAGTAACAGATACGTTTGCCAAGGCATACGAGCTGAGGAGGAGGCGGCGTTCCTATGCTTTGGCAAACACTTTGTATATATATAAAAAAAATAAAAAATCCCGGCAATGATTTATTCATCCACATCGATTGATGTGAATGGAGAAATCTGGTTTGCCAGGGCATACGAGCTAAGTGGGTATGGATGTTGGGCGGAGCTCCTATGTCCTGGCAGACGCCTTTCCCCTCTTTTTTTTTTTTTTGGCAGAGATTTTTTCATCCACATTGATCGATGCGAATGAAGAAATCTGTGCCGTTCATTTTTTTCTTTCAGCCCAGAGGCTGAACGGAAAAAAAAATCTCATTACCTGTATGCTCAATATAAGGAGAATAGCAGAAACTCCTAATGCTGGCCATACATGTAATGATTGCGGAGAGCCTCAAATGCCAGGGCAGTACAAACACCCCACAACTGACCCCATTTTGGAAAGAAGACACCCCAAGGTATTTGCTGAGGGGCATATTGAGTCCATGAAAGATTTTAATTTTTGTCCTAAGTTAGCGGAAAGTGAGACTTTGTGAGAAAAAAAATAAATAAATCAATTTCCGCTAACTTATGCAAAAAAAAAATAATTCTATGAACTTTCCAGGCCCCTCATTGGATACCTTGGGGTGTCTTCTTTCCAAAGTGGGGTCACATGTGGGGTATTTATACTGCCCTGGCTTTTTAGGGGCCCTAAAGCGTGAGAAGAAGTCTGGGATCCAAATGTCTAAAAATGCCCTCCTAAAAGGAATTTGGGCACCTTTGCACATCTAGGCTGCAAAAAAGTGTCACACATCTGGTATCGCCGTACTCAGGAGAAGTTGGGGAATGTGTTTTGGGGTGTCATTTTACATATACCCATGCTGGGTGAGATAAACATCTTGATCAAATGCCAACTTTGTATAAAAAAATTGGAAAAGTTGTCTTTTGCCAGGATATTTCTCTCACCCAGCATGGGTATATGTAAAATGACACCCCAAAACACATTCCCCAACTTCTCCTGAGTTTGGCGATACCAGATGTGTGACACTTTTTTGCAGCCAAGGTGGGCAAAGGGGCACATATTCCAAAGTGCACCTTTCGGATTTCGCAGGCCATTTTTTACACATTTTGATTGCAAAGTACTTCTCACACATTTGGGCCCCTAAATTGCCAGGGCAGTATAACTACGCCACAAGTGACCCCATTTTGGAAAGAAGACACCCCAAGGTATTCCGTGAGGGGCATGGTGATTTCCTAGAATTTTTTATTTTTTGTCGCAAGTTAGTGGAATATGAGACTTTGTAAGGAAAAAGAGAAAAAAAAAAATCATCATTTTCCGCTAACTTGTGACAAAAAAAATTAAATTCTAGGAACTCGCTGTGCCCCTCACGGCATACCTTGGGGTGTCTTCTTTCCAAAATGGGGTCACTTGTGGGGTAGTTATACTGCCCTGGCAATTTAGGGGACCATATGTGTGAGAAGTACTTTGCAATCAAAATGTGTAAAAAATGGCCTGCAAAATCCGAAAGGTGCACTTTGGAATATGTGCCCCTTTGCCCACTTTGGCAGCAAAAAAGTGTGACACATCTGGTATCGCCGTACTCAGGAGAAGTTGGGGAATGTGTTTTGGGGGGTAATTTTACATATACCCATGCTGGGTGAAAAAAATATCTTGGTCAAATGCCAACTTTGTATAAAAAAAATTGGAAAAGTTGTCTTTTGCCAAGATATGAGACTTTGTAAGAAAAAAATAAAATAAAAAATCATCATCATTTTCCGCTAACTTGTGACAAAAAATAAAAAGTTCTATGAACTCACTATGCCCATCAGCGAATACCTTAGGGTGTCTACTTTCCGAAATGGGGTCATTTGTGGGGTTTTTCTACTGTCTGGGCATTGTAGAACCTCAGGAATCATGACAGGTGCTCAGAAAGTCAGAGCTGCTTCAAAAAGCGGAAATTCACATTTTTGTACCATAGTGTGTAAACGCTATAACTTTTACCCAAACCATTTTTTTTTTGCCCAAACTTTTTTTTTTTATCAAAGACATGTAGAACAATAAATTTGGCTTAAAATTTATATATGGATGTCGTTTTTTTTGCAAAATTTTACAGCTGAAAGTGAAAAATGTCATTTTTTTGCAAAAAAATCGTTACATTTTGATTAATAACAAAAAAAGTTAAAATGTCAGCAGCAATAAAATACCACCAAATGAAAGCTCTATTAGTGAGAAGAAAAGGAGGTAAAATTCATTTGGGTGGTAAGTTGCATGACCGAGCGATAAACGGTGAAAGGAGTGTAGTGCCGAAGTGTAAAAAGTGCTCTGGTCATGAAGGGGGTTTCAGCTAGCGGGGCTGAAGTGGTTAATGAAAGATTACTTACAGTCACCAGGAGTTCTTCCTCGTTGAACTTTGCTCCAAGCATCGCATCCATCTAATTGCTAGTCGGTGTAAACCAGTTGCTGTAGGCCACGCCTTAAGAACGCATGTGCTCTTGCAATTAATATTTTGCCGAAATTTCGCCGATGAAAAAATAATGCTTGTAGATCGCAGATTCGCTTAATACTTCTGGTATGTCAGTGTCCATGTTGTGGGACTATGTGTGCGCATTTTCTAAGTATTATTGAAAAAGTGCACTGCATCTCACTGATATTTTAGGGATGCGCACACTTTAAACAGGAGAGGTGGCGCGGATAATTTAGCTGTCCGCACCATACACCGTCTACGGAAAAAGTGCATTGGATGTCACTGATATTTTAGGGATTAGCACACTTTAAATAGAAGATGTGGTGCAGATAATTTTGTCTGCAGGGGACACCGTCTATGGAAAAAGTGCACTAGATGTCATTGATATTTTAGGGATGCACTTAGGGATGCACACACTTTATAAAGGAGATGTGGCAAGGATAATCTTACTGTCCTCAGGGGACACCGTCTACGGAAAAAGTGTACTGGATATCATTGATAGTGATGGACGAACATCGACCGGGACGGTTCGCAAACGCGATCGCGTGAACACGATTAAATGTTTGCGAACTGCAAATTCACGGCAGGCCCCATTTACTTTAATGGCAGGCAAATAGCCCCAGAACATGTACAATGACATACTAGAGGGGGATCAATGACAAAAATTTCAACAAAAAATATGTATCTTAATCAGGGGACATTTTTATGTATCTTAAAGTGAAATTCTCTGAAATGTGCACTGTCGGAGCATAGAAAATTTTTATTTTAGGCCACGGAGTACGGGCCTTAAAAATTAGGCATTCACCTGACATGAAATAAATTCTGATTATGTGACTCAAGGTACATTATGCAGGCAATGGATCAAAAAATTTACTGTAGGCCACTGGACTACAGGCCCCAAACATTAGGCTTTGACCGGACAGAAAAGTGATTATGTGGCCGGAGGTATATTACATGGTTATTGGATATCAATTTTACTGCAGGCCAGTACAAATACAGGTCAAATACATATGTTTAAAAGAAATAAAAATATAAAATTGGATTAAAAACATGCCTAACGAAATCCCCCCTCTTGAAAAAAACCCTAATGATAATAGTTGAAATTCAAAAACATGTGGTCGTCATTGGTGTTGAATTCCTCCAAGGCCCCAACAATTATGCATTCAGCGTACAGAAAAGAGCAAGTAATTATGTGGCTGGAGGTAGATTACACTGTCATTGGATATCAGTAATACAGCAGGCCAGTGGACTACAGGCCCCAAAAATTATGTATTCAGCGTACAGAAAAGAACAAGTAAGTATGTGGCTGGAGGTAGAGTACACGGTCATTGGATATAAATTTTATAGCAGGCCAGTGGACTACAGGCCCCAAAAATTATGCATTCACCATACAGAAAAAAACAAGTAAGTTTGTGGCTGGAGGAAGATTACACAGTCATTGGATATCAATTTTACTGCAGGCCAGTGTATTACATGCCCCAAAGATTATGCATTCTCCGTACAGAAAAGATCAAGTGATTATGTGGCTGGAGGTCTATTAGACGGTCAATGGATATCAATTTTACTGAAGGCCAATACAAATATAGGTCAAATACATGTTTAAAAGAACAAAAAATATTAAACTGGATTAAAACCATGGCTAACGAAATCCCCTCTCTTGAAAAAAACCTTAATGATAATAGTTGAAACACTTGGTCGTCACAGGTGTTGAATTCCTCCGAGGCCTAAAACATTAGGCTTTCACCGGACAGAAAAGGCCTTTTATGCCGCTGTATTTACCTAAGACAGGGACAATTATTTGTTCTGTTTGGTGGTGGATATTTGTGGTCTGTCATGAGGAAATTCAATTAAATGTGGTCATCACATGTGTTGAATTCCTCTGAGATCCATGCCTCATACATTTTTAGAAATGTGAGGTAGTCCACACTGTCGTGAGCTAGGCGAGTGCCAAGAGTTACATGCCAAATTGTGCCAGCTCTGGCCACAGGTCAAGCCTGCACACCCAGTATTTAAGGGGTTCCTCGGTTCTCAGAGTGTCCACATCGGTCGTTAACCAGATGTAGTCGGACATCTGTCAATCTAGGCATTCCATGAGACTGAATTCGGAGAGTGGCTGTCAATGGTTGACTGCAAGAATGATGTCATATCTGAAGTAATCAACACATCTTCAAACCACACTCTTCTTGCATGCACTGTTGGATTGGTACTCGCAACAGTTTCTCTTGTGAGTGGAAATTCCTCTGCCAGTGCCCACAAAAGCAGAATGCAGCATTTCTCGAAGAAAGACCTGGAAGTGCTGCATTCTGACAGCCCTCTGTGATGCTGGTAACATGTACGCCATTTTGTGTTTGTACCGTGGGTCTAAGTACGTTGCCACCTAGTACTGGTCCTTGCCCTTTATGCTTTTTATACGGGGGTCCATCTTCAAACACTAGAGCAAAAAAAAGTGATGTACCTTTCCTGCCGTGTTTTCTAGACCACGTGTTTGTGGTCAGATGTATCTTGGCAGCGACACTGTGTGCCAGAGATACATTCACTTGCTGCTGAACGTGGCTCCGGGATGCCCTTCTGGGAGAAATATTTTCATCCGGGGACCTACAATTGCGGTGTACCAATGGCCACAAATTTTCTAAAGGCTTCCGAGTCCACCAGTTTATATGGCAGTAGTTGGTGAACAAGCAGTTCTGACAAGCCAGAGGTCAACCATTGGGCAAGAGGGTTATCTGGCGTCATCATCTTTTTTCGCTCAAACATTTAGGCCACGGAAGTGTGCCTTTTGCCAGATGAACGCAACAACGGCATGGTGGAAGGTGGAGTGGAGGACAAATGGGAGGAGAGAGGAGAAGGAGAAAGAGAAGAGGCAGGACGTGGAGCGCCGGGGTTGTGGCTTTGTGGGTTCTGATGGTGTTGCACCCACCGGGCTTGTTGATGGGAGGCCAGGTACCTTCTTAAGGCGGTCGTCCCTAGGGGAGTGTTGGGCTTACTGCGACTTATGCGTTGACAGCACAGGCTGCAGATGGCAACACTTTTGTCTGCAGCGGACACGTTAAAATTAGCCCCCACTGCGGAGCCATGTGCTGGCGTCCTGGGAGCGCCAGATGTGACCGTGCATGGTGGATGGCTAGTTCCAGATACATTAGCAGTCTGCTTTTTGCCTCCCATGCACTGTAAGTTCTGCCTGCTTCTCCTCCTTCTCCTCCCTATCTGCTGCTCCGTCTCTCCCTCTGAACTCCCCTCCTCTTCCTCTCTTGTGGGCACCAACGTGACATCCATCAATACATCATAATCGTCACCTTCACCACCACTAACATTAGAGATCTCGGAGTATGCAGCAAAAGCGAGGACCTCCCTCCTTGGGCTGATCTGGGTACTGTCATCAGACTGCTGGGTGGCGATCGTTGATAACTCCTCTGCCTGATCTGATTCCAAGAATGGCTGTGCATCGGTAAGGTCTTGGAATGGATAGGAAACTAATTCCTCTGACTCGAGCGGATGGGGTTTGATGGTGTTGGTGGTGGTGTCTTTGAGGGTGCACACAGTAGAGAGTGGAAAGGGAGCAGATAGAGAGGATCAGAAGGGTGCAGAAGCGGAAGGCTGAGTGAGCCACTCAACCAAGTCTGGTGCGTTTTTTTACGTAATCGCACACACCTTCTGCAACTTCCCACTTAGGCTCTGGCCTGGTGCACCTGCTTGACCCCTAATACCCCTGTGTAAATGATGGTCCAACTAAACGCAAACCGGATGGAATAGCATGCCGCTGCAGTGTCACCAGCAAAGCACCCCCACACCATCACACCTCCTCCTCCATGCTTCACGGTTGGAACCAGGCATGTAGAGTCCATCCGTTAACCTTTTCTGCGTCGCACAAAGACACAGCGTTTGGAACCAAAGATCTCAAATTTGGACTCATCAGACCAAAGCACAGATTTCCACTGGTCTAATGTCCATTCCTTGTGTTCTTTAGCCCAAACAAGTTTCTTTTGCTTGTTGCCTGTCCTTAGCAGTGGTTTCCTAGCAGATATTCTACCATGAAGGCCTGATTCACACAGTCTCCTCTTAACAGTTGTTCTAGAGATGTGTCTGCTGCTAGAACTACTGTGTGGCATTGACCTGGTCTCTAATCTGAGCTGCTGTTAACCTGGGAATTTCTGAGGCTGGTGACTCGGATGAACTTATCCTCCGCAGCAGAGGTGACTCTTGGTCTTCCTTTCCTGGGGCGGTCCGCATGTGAGCCAGTTTCTTTGTAGTGCTTGATGATTTTTGTGGCTGCACTTGGGGACACTTTCAAAGTTTTCCCAATTTTTCAGACTGACTGACCTTCATTTCTTAAAGTAATAATGGCCACTCGTTATTCTTTACTTAGCTGCTTTTTTCTTGCTATAATACAAATTCTAACAGTCTATTCAGTAGGACTATCAGCTGTGTATCCACCTGACTTCTCCACAAGGCAACTGATTGTCCCAACCCCATTTATAAGGCAAGAAATCCCACTAATTTAACCTGAAAGGGCACACCTGTGAAGTGAAAACCATTTCAGGTGACCACCTCTTGAAGCTCATCAAGAGAATTCTGAAAGTGTGCAAAGCAGTAATCAAAGCAAAAGGTGGCTACTTTGAAGAACCTAGAATATGACATATTTTCAGTTGTTTCACACTTTTTTGTTATGTATATAATCCCACATGTGTTAATTCATAGTTTTGATGTCTTTCATAGACATGAAAATAAAGAAAACTCTTTGAATGAGAAGGTGTGTCCAAACTTTTGGTCTGTACTGTATATGGAACCCAATAATGATTATTTGCTGGAAGCCGGTAAATCAAACCCATTTATCAATATTTGGTGGAAGCTGGTGTATCGCATTCCTTAATAAATATTTGGTGGAAGCCTGTATATCAATACATTGTATCAGTATTTTGTGGAAAAGGTATATTGAACCCATTAATGAGTATTTGCTGGAAATCGGTAAATCAAACCCCTTAATCAATAGTTGGTAAAAGCTGGTGAATCGCAGGCCTCAATCAATATTTGGTGAAAGCCGGTATATCAATAACCTGTATTAGTATTTTGTGGAAACAGGTATATAGAACCCAATAATGAGTATTCGCTGGAAACTGTTAAATCAAACCCCTTAATCAATATTTGGTGGAAGCTGGTGTATCAATACCTTGTATCAGTATTTTGTGGAAACAGGTATATAGAACCTAATAATGAGTATTTGCTGGAAGCTAGCAAATCAAACCTCTTAATCAATATTTGGTGGAAGCTGGGGTATCACAGACCTCAATCAACATTTTGTGGAAGGCGGTATATCAATCCACTCTCTCAGTATTTTGTGGAAACAGGTGTATAGAACCCAATAATGATTATTTGCTCGAAGCTGGTAAATCAAACCCCTTAATCAATATTTGGTGAAAGCCATTGTATCACAGGCCTCAATAAATATTTGGTGGAAGCCGGTATATCAATACCCTGTGTCAGTATTTTGTGGAAACGGGTATATAGAACCCAATAATGAGTATTTGCTGGAAGCCGGTAAATCATACCCCATAATCAATATTTGGTGGAAGCTGGTGTATCGCAGGCCTCAATCAATATTTGGTATAAGCCGGTATATCAATACCCTGTATCAGTATTTCATGGAAACAGGTATATAGAACCCAATAATCAGTATTTGTTGGAAGCTGGTCTATCAAACCCCATAATCAATATTTAGTGTAAACTGGTGTATTGCAGGTCTCAATCTGTATTTGGTGGAAGCCGATGTATCACACCCCTCAATCAATATTGTCTGGAAGCTGGCCATTCAGCTGTATAGTGTATTGGTTAACATTCAGGGCTGTAATGTAGAAGGTTGTGAGTTTGAATCCCACCAGATACTTTTCAGAAATAGAGGCTAAATTAGATTTAAACACACTGGCTCTCCCCAAGCACTGACTCCATATATGGACATAGCTATATATGGAGTCAGAGCAGGGTCTCCTAAGCCCAACTAGAGTCCCGACACCCTCCCTTCTTCAGAGCAGGGGGTACCTGGTTTAATACTCGGGTTCTCCCATTGACTTCCATTGTGCTTGGGTGTTCTGTAGAGCACCCAAGCATCGGGAAGTGTTCTACTCAAGCACACGAGCACTTTGGTGCTCGACCAACACTACTCCTGATGATGCCAATAAATAGTTCTATTATTGCTTATACTGCGAACTGGCTATTTAATGCCAGCACAGAGATGCCACTGGGGCTGCCTGCCTGTCTATTATGTTCCATATTGCACTGCTGCAGATGCAGCTATTCCTATTGCTATCCCTGTAGCAACTACTACTACCCATACCCATTTACACATCTACTGACTTGTCCCATACTGTACTGCTTCTGCTGCTATTGCTAGCTCCACACAGTAGACTTTTCTGCCTTTTCTATCATGTTCCATACTGTGACATACTGTAAGTGACTTAAAGTTACTATATGATGGCAATAAATATAGGACTCTTGTTAGAGATAATCTGACAAGGGAGGATTAGCCCAAATTTAGGATTGTTAATGACCTTACAATTAAAGTGGCTGATAAGGGTGGCACATTGGTTGTAATGAACAAGGTTTTTATTTTTTTTGTGTTTAGTTTTTTTTTTACAAAAGTCAGATTGAGATTATGTTGGCTTAAGATGTTAAAGATGTTATTTATCAGAAGCTTCCATCTAATCCTATTATTAGTGTCCAGAAGCATCTAAGCCAATTTATTTTGGATGCTATTTCTTTGGGGATAGTTACCAAAAATACAACAGTATTTTTTGTGTTATAAGTCTCCAGTAAACCCTATAATGCATTTTCTGCCCAAGATCTATAACAACATCTCTTCTCTGCCTATGAGACCTATAATCTTGGGGATTGACTCTGAGTGAGGGAGGCTGTCGGGATGGCTAGTTTCCCTAATGCAGCATCTCGTGTAGTGGGCCCCAGTTTTTTTGAGGGATAGCAGGGATGTCTCACAGTGTTTTGCACATAAAATCTAGCACCAAGATTAAGTCTGGCTGACCTATGATGTCCAGGCATTATACACTGCTATAATTCATGGTATAGAGATCAAAGCCCTCACTTATCCTGTTCAACATTACAAAACCTACAGGGATATGTTATGTTAATATATCTTTTAGTTGTTACTATGTTTTTCATAACTTTTCATACTGGGAGGCGCTGTTTTTGTATAGTGAGGATAGTTCACTGGTATGGCAGATAGATCGATGACCTGCTCTTTATTTTGGAGACAATGGGCCAGATTTATCATTAGTCTGACAGCTCACTCCACTTTCACATATGGCTAAAGTCAGTTTTATGATCGGCCCTGTAATAAATGTGGATTGACGATAGCAGTTTATCCATCAGTAAGCAGCTTTAAAAAAGTTGCACGTCTTTACGAAAAAGTTGCATGTTCTATTAAAAAGTCTCATAAGATATGCATGTTCCTCACTGGAGTTAAATTGCGTATTTTTTTGGACTTTTTAAATACTCGCAATAGTAAATCTGTCTAGAGATTCATTTACATAAGAAAATAGGCCCACTTTCAGAAAACTGGCAAGCATAGTGCAGAGCAGAAAAAGTTGCAAATTTTTGCGCAGTTTTAGTGATTACACTAAAATTTGCAACTTTTTCACTCCATTATTCTGACTTGAGCTAATGATAAATCTGGCCCAATGTATCTTCCATACCAGCATTCCTGGATAGTGATGAGCGGCTGGGGTTATATTCGAATTTGAGCATTTCAGTGTATAAATATACCCAAATACAGATAATGCATTGTATTCTGTACAGATACTGTGCATTATTAGTGATCTTTTTGTGCTAAAATAACAGCATTAATATACCTATGTCATCTGACACTTTGTATTGCATCAATACCTTGCATTATTAGTGATTGCATTGTGCTACAATAACATACTTTATACAGGTCCTTCTAAAAAAATTAGCATATTGTGATAAAGTTCATTATTTTCTGTAATGTACTGATAAACATTAGACTTTCATATATTTTAGATTCATTACACACCAACTGAAGTAGTTCAAGCCTTTTATTGTTTTAATATTGATGATTTTGGCATACAGCTCATGAAAACCCAAATTTCCTATCTAAAAAAATTAGCATATTTCATCCGACCAATAAAAGAAAAGTGTTTTTAATACAAAAAAAGTCAACCTTCAAATAATTCTGTTCAGTTATGCACTCAATACTTGGTCGGGAATCCTTTTGCAGAAATGACTGCTTCAATGCGGCGTGGCATGGAGGCAATCAGCCTGTGGCACTGCTGAGGTGTTATGGAGGCCCAGGATGCTTCGATAGCAGCCTTAAGCTCATCCAGAGTGTTGGGTCTTGCGTCTCTCAACTTTCTCTTGCCAATATCCCACAGATTCTCTATGGGGTTCAGGTCAGGAGAGTTGTCAGGCCAATTGAGCACAGTAATACCATGGTCAGTAAACCATTTACCAGTGGTTTTGGCACTGTGAGCAGGTGCCAGGTCGTGCTGAAAAATGAAATCTTCATCTCCATAAAGCTTTTCAGCAGATGGAAGCATGAAGTTCTCCAAAATCTCCTGATAGCTAGCTGCATTGACCCTGCCCTTGATAAAACACAGTGGACCAACACCAGCAGCTGACATGGCACCCCAGACCATCACTAACTGTGGGTACTTGACACTGGACTTCAGGCATTTTGGCATTTCCCTCTCCCCAGTCTTCCTCCAGACTCTGGCACCTTGATTTCCGAATGACATGCAAAATTTGCTTTTATCCGAAAAAAGTACTTTGGACCACTGAGCAACAGTCCAGTGCTGCTTCTCTGTAGCCTAGGTCAGGCGCTTCTGCTGCTGTTTCTGGTTCAAAAGTGGCTTGACCTGGGGAATGCGGCACCTGTAGCCCATTTCCTGCACACGCCTGTACACGGTGGCTCTGGATGTTTCTACTCCAGACTCAGTCCACTGCTTCCGCAGGTCCCCCAAGGTCTGGAATCGGTCCTTCTCCACAATCTTCCTCAGGGTCTGGTCACCTCTTCTCGTTGTGCAGCGTTTTCTGCCATACTTTTTCCTTCCCACAGACTTCCCACTGAGGTGCCTTGATACAGCACTCTGGGAACAGCCTATTCGTTCAGAAATTTCTTTCTGTGTCTTACCCTTGTGAACCGAGAGCAAGGCAGGTGGTATGACTCCGCAACCAGAAAAGAGTGCGTACGCAGAAGTCAAGATTAAGAAAATTGCATTTACTATCAATTAATAAAAGCAGGTTAACAATAAAACAGTATGAACAATTCAAGTCAAATACTACAACAATTTCCACCTTTGCTGTGTCCGTGTTCGCGGTGCGGACACTAAGGAATAGCAGTCCCAGGAACTATCCCTAACTGACCCTAACTTCAAGCGGGTGCGCACCCCCCCTTATCCCAGTGGTCCAAGTGGACCTCTTACAGTTTGTGGAAGTGCACGGTGGGGCCCGATGTCGTCCTTTTCCTTTATAACCAGCGCAGGATCCGCAACAAAGAAGTCCTCCTCAGCAGGCCGGAAAACCAGATGGATATAATCCAGAATTTTACAGTGACTGTCCGGTACCTCGACAGCACTGTGAGTCTCTTTACTGTTTGGGGCAATCCAGTCAGCCCAATGTCAGCTCCACAGGTTAGCTGCTGCACACAGTCCTTTTTAACTTGGCTTCACTAAATGCACGGTCTCTTTATACTCCATCCGTCTCTAGACTGAAGTTCACACAGCTTGGCTGCACAGGAACGTCCTTTAGTATCTCCACACACGTCTTACACAGCACAGAACTTGCTTTCTATCTAGCCAAGATGGCAGCCGTTATAGTTTTAGTCCCTCTTCCTCATTCTTCCTGCTCACACTGAGGCAGGCTGACATCATAAGGGGCGTGTCACTTCAACACTTAACTGCTGTTTTAAAGAGCCACTACCACATTAATACACTTTCTCTATGGCAAACTTCAATGCAAATTGGTCCTATGCTGCCATCTACTGACCAAACGAATACTGCAGGCATTTACATTTATCTGTATTACTAGAATAGCATTATACATTAAATTTTAACACAGTTTACCAGGATAACGAAACTTAGACACATTACATGACTGTTTCTTACATATTCCCCCCCACTTTAAGATTGGCAGTCCCTGCCAATGACTGAATATCCAGAGGGCTGTACTCTTATATGTAGAGTGGTAATGTACCGTTGTATGGCAGGCCAAATAAACTCGTCCTGCGCATACCGAACAGGGGGAATGCCAGCATTTGGTCTAGTGGTGCGTCTGAGAACCACTGGTATACTCTGGGGTACTGTAGCCATAGGCTGAGAAGGACCAGCAGACTCCGCATCATAGGGGGCACAGGCTGGGGGCACACTAGTCACAGGTGGAACATCCTCAGGAGCGGGGATTGGCCAACAATCATCCTCATCATCGTAAGCCCATTCCACACCACCAGTCTCGGACTGTGGGAGCTCGTTGACATTATTAGTTCCATCACAATTTGCTTCTTCAGATTGACACAGGCGCAACATATTTCTGTGAAGTACTCGGACACAATCAGTTCCTTCTTTCTGAACTTCGTACACAGGCCCATTTGCATACTTGCGGGCAACTACACGATATGGCACAGCCTCCCACCTGCTTTCCAATTTTCCTTGAGGCTTCTTGACACGTACCAGCACCAGGTCACCTGGCTGCAATGGTGCCCTTTGCACTGGGGTCCTATCAGGATGAGAATTTTCTTGCAGACGCTGTCGCACCAATCGATGAACTGTCTCAAGTCTCTGCCGGTGTGCTCGCACCCAGGAGGCTGGATCTCTTGGAGGGAACCCATCCACATCATTTAACTGTAACTCTCCGACACTTCGCCCAGACCGTCCAAAGAGGAGAGTATAAGGAGAATACCCCGTTGTAGAATGGACCTGATTGTTATAGGCCCACACCATCTCAGACAAGAACTGAGGCCACTGTAACTTCTTGTCCTCCTCCAAAGTCCGCATCATCTGTAGCAGAGTTCTATTAAATCGTTCGCAGGCTCCGTTTCCTTGGGGATGGTATGGAGTCGTGTGCGACTTCTTTATCCCGTAGATACGTTGAACTTCTTTCATTACATGTCCCTCAAAACAAGCCCCTTGGTCAGAGTGGATGCGTTGTGGACACCCATACACTCGGATGAAATCTTGGCATAGGGCTCGAGCTGCTGACTCAGCGGTCTGGTCCTTGGTGGCGGTCACCACCGCAAATTTGGTGAAGTGGTCCACCATTACGAGGCAGTACTGGTGCCCACTGTTGGACGGGCCCACCATTAGGTAGTCTATCATGACGATCTCTAAAGGTTCCTGGGTCACTATGGTTTGCAGGGGAGCTCTTTGTTCTATTGCCTTATGGATCTCACAAGTTCGACATCTATGACATACTTCTTCGACCATTTGACGGAGAGCTGGACAGTAAATCAGTCGCTGTAGCCACCAAAATGTCCATTCTTATTATGAGCCTCAAGAGCCAATGATTGAGCCAGTTCACTAGGCACTACGATTTGGTAACAAATGTCGATTTCAGAAGGCAGATATACCTTTCGGCATAGTACTCCATTTTTCATCTCTAACTTTTCCCACTGACTCAGGACTAATAGCATTTCACGGGTCAGTCGTTCTCTTTCCTCTTTACAGGGCTTCTTGCCTTTCTCAACACACTTGATCATTTTCGCCAGCCCCTCATGGGCCTGCTGTATTTGCACCCATTCCTGTAGTGAGGGGCCAAAGAAAGGAGCCGTTTCGGTCCCTTCCACTGCACACTGCATAGCAGTGACCAAGGCTTGTGAAAATCTGCTGAAGTCAGGCATCTCCACATGCTCCAACTCATGATCCATGTCTCCGCTGGGGGCCTGGGTAGTTACCCTAGAAAGTCCATCGGCATTTTGGTTCTCCGTCTTGGACCGATACTTAATGCGGTAATTGAACTTAGACATTCGGGCTATCCACCTCTGCTCCAAAGCCCCGAGCTTGGCATTTTCCAGGTGAGCCAATGGGTTGTCAGTCAGTACTAAGACTTCAGCTCCGGTCAAATACTCAGAGAATTTCTCAGTCATGGCCCATACCAGTGCCAACAGTTCTAACTTGAATGAACTATAATTGTCAGGGTTTCTCTCAGAATCTCGCAAGGATCGGCTGGCATACGCTATGACACGCTCTTGGCCATCCTGGAACTGAGATAGCACCGCTCCGAGACCATACAGGCTTGCATCGGTATGTAGCTGGAAGGGCAAGTGGTAATCAGCATACGCCAAGATTGGGGCCGTTGTAAGAGCATCCTTCAATGCCTGGAAGGCGTGTTCCTGTTCAGGGCCCCATTTCACGGACCGGTTCTTCGGACCCCCGGGCGGTGCCTCGTAGGAGAGCATTAAGTGGCGCTGCTACTCTAGCAAAGTCCTTAATAAACCGTCGATAGTAGCCGGCTACTCCCAGGAACGCCCTCACTTCTCGCAGGGTAGTCGGTGTCGGCCAGTCTTGAACAGCCGCTATCTTGTCCCTTGACGGCCTCACCCCTTCTCCTGATACACAATGACCCAAGTAATCAATTTCAGATTGGAACAACCGACATTTACTGGGTTTCAGTTTGAGCCCATGTTCCCGCAATCGTTGAAATACTTGTCCCAACTGGCGGAGATGGTCCTCAAAGGTGGCAGAGTACACTATAATGTCATCCAAGTAGATGAGAGTGAATTCAAAGTTGAAGTCACCAAGACATTTCTCCATCAATCGTTGAAACGTTCCAGGTGCATTTGTCAATCCAAAGGGCATCCGGTTAAATTCGTATAGTCCCATGGGCAAGATAAAGGCAGTCTTTTCCTTATCTTTCTCGGCCATTGGCACCTGCCAATACCCACTAGCCAGGTCTAGTGAAGAGAAGTAGCGGGCTCTTCCTAGTGCTGAAAGGGACTCCTCAATCCGAGGTAAGGGGTAGGAATCTCGTACGGTGCAGGTATTCAACTTTCGATAGTCTACGCAAAACCGAATGGACCCATCTTTCTTCCTTACTAGTACCACTGGAGCTGCCCAGGGACTTTGGCTTTCTTGAATGATCCCACCCTGCAGCATCTGGGTCAACAGTTCTTTCACCTCCTGATACATCTGTGGAGGAATTTGTCGGTAGCGCTCTCTGATTGGAAGGGTGTCTCCTGTGGGAATCTCATGGTAGATCCCTGTTGTACATCCAAAATCTTCAGCATGACGTGCAAAGGTTGTGCGGTTTTCCCATAACAGTTCATCTACCTTCCGGATCTGTTCCAGAGAACACGAAGAAGTCTCTATCTTCATCTGTTCTCGAATTGCACCGCCATTCCATTTAAGGGTGGGGTTCTCGCCTTCCCCCATAGACACGGTTACGGCCCATTCACCTCGTTCAGCCGGCCTCAACTGCATCGGGGTCGCTTTCCTCACTTCCTCCGGAGTCACATAGAGGTTAGCTAGCAGCCTTCCTGGGGCTAGGTCTACACTCTGATCCTGAGTGTTCACACATCGGAGGGGTACTCTCCCATTGCGGACTACTGCCAAGGAACGGGCTACTAGCGGATCAACACTTCTTCCGGCTGTCGGCAGTGGTTCTATCAACACAGCTATGCCCTCTAGTTTCCTACAGGTGCCTACAGGCATGGACACTATCATCTCCCGTCTGGGTGGCAACGTAACTTTTGTATGCAGAGGGACCGAAATTCGAGCAAGAGGACACTGTGCATCTGAACTTTTCTGTAAGCCACATGTTCGGACCAGCCGCTGGAAGGCCGTTTGAGTGGGCCGATGGCTAGTGGTTTCTCTCCAATAACCGTGACCTTTCTTTTCAAAGAGAATCTGATCCAATTCTTTTAACACATTCATCCCCAAGATGACAGGGACCTTTACTTCATGTGACTCCTGTACTACCACAATGCCTTTCTTGCCTAGATCTTGGCCACATAATCTGACATTCATCCAGGCCACTCCCACCACCGGTACTGGTAACTGATTAGCTGCGACCACTCGTATGAATGTATGGGGATCATATTTCACATGTCGCTGAAAATACCATTCGTAACAGTCTCTACTCAGGGTCGTTACTTGGGAACCCGTGTCAATCATCCCGGTAACCGGAATACCTTCCAATTCCATCTGTATGATGGGACTTGCAGCGATCAGATCCTCTTCAGGGCATTCTCCTCTCATAATCTCCTTCTCAGTTTCCCCTACTGCCCGCCCTACTGCAGGAGGGGATTTCAGTTTTAACGGCGGTCTCTCATAAGCTTGTCGCTGCTCTGGACATCTAGCAGCAATGTGGCCCACGCGTCCACACTCCCAGCAGCGTATTTCCCGTCGCTCTGGCCATCGGTTTGGGCCCCTTCGGTAAGCCCCATCGCTCTCTCCTGAGAGTTGTACTACATTATTGGGACCCCTTCGGTAGGTCCTATCCTCATCCCTCCAGTAGGGTTGTGGGTGATTCTGACCTTCTTGGTGTGAACGGCCCACCCCTTCGTCTCTAGTATTCTGGAGGCCTGCAATTCTCATAGAATTCTCATTACAATTGGTTTGTAGGTGTTCCATTTGCTCTTGCAATTTCTGCATTACTGTAAGTATCTCTTTAACTGTCCCTTTTTCCACTGTTTCTGGGCCAGAGCTAGCCCCCTGCGACAATGTAACTCCAACTGCGGTCTGAGGCTTCTGAACCATACTATTGGCACGTGAGATGGCCTCCACCTGTACGTCATGAAATTTAGCATCAGTCTCCCGTCGTATAAAGTCCTGCATAGCAACAGTCAAGCTGCCATCACGGATCCCCAGAACAAACTGGTCACGGAGTGTCCGATCAGGGTTACAGAAGGCTGGTGAGCCCCCTCTTTCCTTCCCTTGAATATCACGGAGCAGTTCTTGTAGGGCATTTGCATACAGAGGGAGACTTTCATTCTCCTTTTGTACCCTCTGAAAGAACCGTGCCTGCAGGGACCCCAGCAATGCGGTTTCTCCATAAATAGTTTCTAGAATCTGGACAACTTGCTCAAATGTCTGTCTTTGTTCAAATGGCCGCAATATCACTGTAGTCTTAGCATCTCCTTGTAACGTCAATATGGCTAGCTCTACTAGTACTTCTGGTGCGGTCTGGTACATGCGCTGTACCATTCGTATCTGTTCTGCCCACACACTCACAGACATATTATTGCCATCAAACTTTGCTAACTGACTCATTACAGCCCCTGCTGGCATTCTTCCTCCAGCACCATCCCTCCTAATGGGTGCGTCGCCGTCCATTCTGGTAGGCGGATCCTGCCGACTACGCCAATTTGTGAACCGAGAGCAAGGCAGGTGGTATGACTCCGCAACCAGAAAAGAGTGCGTACGCAGAAGTCAAGATTAAGAAAATTGCATTTACTATCAATTAATAAAAGCAGGTTAACAATAAAACAGTATGAACAATTCAAGTCAAATACTACAACAATTTCCACCTTTGCTGTGTCCGTGTTCGCGGTGCGGACACTAAGGAATAGCAGTCCCAGGAACTATCCCTAACTGACCCTAACTTCAAGCGGGTGCGCACCCCCCCTTATCCCAGTGGTCCAAGTGGACCTCTTACAGTTTGTGGAAGTGCACGGTGGGGCCCGATGTCGTCCTTTTCCTTTATAACCAGCGCAGGATTCGCAACAAAGAAGTCCTCCTCAGCAGGCCGGAAAACCAGATGGATATAATCCAGAATTTTACAGTGACTGTCCGGTACCTCGACAGCACTGTGAGTCTCTTTACTGTTTGGGGCAATCCAGTCAGCCCAATGTCAGCTCCACAGGTTAGCTGCTGCACACAGTCCTTTTTAACTTGGCTTCACTAAATGCACGGTCTCTTTATACTCCATCCGTCTCTAGACTGAAGTTCACACAGCTTGGCTGCACAGGAACGTCCTTTAGTATCTCCACACACGTCTTACACAGCACAGAACTTGCTTTCTATCTAGCCAAGATGGCAGCCGTTATAGTTTTAGTCCCTCTTCCTCATTCTTCCTGCTCACACTGAGGCAGGCTGACATCATAAGGGGCGTGTCACTTCAACACTTAACTGCTGTTTTAAAGAGCCACTACCACATTAATACACTTTCTCTATGGCAAACTTCAATGCAAATTGGTCCTATGCTGCCATCTACTGACCAAACGAATACTGCAGGCATTTACATTTATCTGTATTACTAGAATAGCATTATACATTAAATTTTAACACAGTTTACCAGGATAACGAAACTTAGACACATTACATGACTGTTTCTTACACCCTCTTGCTTGAGGGTGTCAATGATGGCCTTCTGGACAGCAGTCAGGTCGGCAGTCTTACCCATGATTGCGGTTTTGAGTAATGAACCAGGCTGGGAGTTTTTAAAAGCCCCAGGAATCTTTTGCAGGTGTTTAGAGTTAATTAGTTGATTCAGATGATTAGGTTAATAGCTCGTTTAGAGAACCTTTTCATGATATGCTAATTTTTTTAGATAGGAATTTTGGGTTTTCATGAGCTGTATGCCAAAATCATTAATATTAAAACAATAAAAGGCTTGAACTACTTTAGTTGGTGTGTAATGAATCTAAAATATATGAAAGTCTAATGTTTATCAGTACATTACAGAAAATAATGAACTTTATCACAATATGCAAATTTTTTGAGAAGGACCTGTATACTGCACATGCTTCAGTTAACAAATTATATTGTGTCAAGATGCCTTGCATTATTAGTGAATGCATTGTGCTACAATAACAGCATTTACAGATATAGCCAAGCTAAAATTGACTCTGATAACGCACTTGGTTACCTTGTGACAAAAGCCATTGAAATCCATTGAAAAGTTACTTATCTTTTTCTTGCCATTATTTACTTAATGCGTTAACTATCAAGTTTAGCTCAGTCAATAGCTTCTAGAGAGGGGTCGTTGATCCAGGGAGTTATTCTGATTGCCTGATTGGAGTCGGGAAGGAATTTTTGATTCCCCTAAAGTGGGGAAAATTGGCTTCTACCTCACAGGGTTTTGTTTTTGCCTTCCTCTGGATCAACTTGCAGGATAACAGGCCGAACTGGATGGACAAATGTCTTTTTTCGGCCTTATGTACTATGTTACTATGTTAATACCTGTGTGCAGTGTGTTCGCAGGAGAGGAGGGATGTTTAATTGTGTTTCTGTCTGTAAATTACAGGGGAAAAAAACACTTGCAATTTTGCTAGTAACATTAAATAATCTGTGTACCAAACCTGTAACTTTTCATTTTAAGGCTTCAGAATAAAATGTCTGGCTAATAGAATTGTGGAAAATGAAATACCTAAGCCATGTCATCCAAGAGTGAGAATGTGGGTGGTTGTAGTAGAGCAAACAGTAGTAGAAGCACCATCCTTCCTGGCAGTCGTAATGGTAGTAGTAGCAGCAGACCATAATTCCCCCTTGCTTCCAATATGCACCACATTATTATTGAGGTCAAAGAGGATGAGATTGTGGACTGGATGGCTCACTCCTAGGATAATGTGGATGTCACCTCTAAGTTTGACACTGAGCCTTGGAGCTAGGACTCACAGCATTCCTCCTGTTCCTCCTTGCAGCCCCAGAAAATTCTCTTAGTTGCATCTTTCTTTACTGCCCCGTCCCAGTGGACCACCTTTTTTTCCTAAGGAGAGGCAAATAATCCTCATGCAATATAGAAATAAGATACTCAAGATCATTTTTGAGAACAGTTAGTGTTTGGAATGTAATTAGGAGGAGATTTCAGAGGGAGTTGGAGACCCCATGCATAGCTGTATGGTTGTTGGTGCTGGCAGTAGTAGTGTCATCTGTAGCCACTAAGGTGGCAGTAGTGGCAGTGGTAGCCATGGCAGCAGTGGCATTTGGGGCAAATAGAGATGAGTTAACCACAAGAGGTGCCAAGGAGACCACAATTACATATCACAGTCTGATAAAAGTTATGGGAATGGTGAGGACTAATACAATGCCAATGTGTTGGATAGGACATGGGAGCCAGATCAGAGGAGTAGGTGACATCAGTTGAGGAGGGTGGTGGTCATGGTTTCAATAAAGAACAGAGATAATATAACTTCTAAAACCTAAAAAAAAACTGACAAAAAAACTGACCAATCATCAAAGTGATGACCTGTAAAGAACTGAGTCATCAGGTGCATTAGTGACCATGGTGAGTGGGCAAGCTATATGTTTGCTTGCTTACATACTGACAGACTTATTGTTATTGTTAGCATTAATCAATCTGATAATGACTAGATAGCCATGGATAATGATAAAACCTCCCTATCAAAGCAAAATGTTTCCAAAAAGGAGGTCAAATTGCTATCACCAGAATACACTGTGTATGAAGCTTGCTGCAACGTTTGGCAAGCACATGCCTGCCACTTCCATATGTGACCAAGAGGCCCCCTTATCCGCAACTTTCTGAGCCACCCACCTCCCTCTGTCTCTGCTAACACAAGTATCAGAAGCTGCAGTAGCCATTTCAGTATTATTTACATAATGGAGAATGTTCAGTCCTACCTGGACTGTGGCCTATTCCTGCAGATAATATATTCCCAGATCCCATGCACTTCTGCGCAGTCAGATTACAAAAGTGTCCGGAATATTATCTCACAGAGGGTTTTTAGCAAGACTGGTTGTGTCATCACACCTGAACAGGCAAACTTGATATCCGCCAGTATACAAAGCATCACATTTGTCATAATGAGTGAGGCATGGATCTTTGAGGATTTTCAGGCACCCCTGGTTCTGCCATTGCTGATAGTGGCTATAAATCTCTGGAACCATCATGCCACTGTTTATATCCGCCTGCCTACCGGCACTTTCCATACATAACTGTTGCTGCCACCTTCACAGCTACTAATCTTTCTACTGGCACTGCCAATATCTCTTCACAGCCACTACTACTACTATTACCGCTAAACATGTGCACCCATGCACCTACTGCCTTGTCTGTTTCATGCTATGCTGGTACTTCTGATGCCACAATTGCTGCTACATGCCACAATAACCCTAACACCCTTGGAATTTGCCACATCCACATCCATACTGTACTGATGCTGCTTCCAAAAAAAGGGAGAACTTTTCAAGGCTATTGTTTCTTCTGACACTACCATTTATATTTAAAACAGGGGAAGGCATCTACCCCCATTAAGTCAACATTTTTGGAGTCTTGTGCAGAAAAAGCCACTGTTTTTACTCCAGCACTGGAAACTACACAGTGGACATAGTCTACCATCAACTCAGGGGCATAACTACCATAGCAGCAGACCATGCAATAACTATGGGGCCCAGGGCAAGAGGGAGCCCAGTTTGGATCTTCCCCTCTTCTACTGGGGGGGGGGGGGGACTTGGTCAGGACTCTACCCTCTGAAGGAACAACTTTTAGCAAATAAGGCAGTGGAAAAAATGGCCCAAGGCTCACTGAAAGGTGTTTAGGCAGAAACCCTTCTGTCCTGTGTGGGGGCCTGGTTTTATCTTTGCTATGGGGCCCTTACCGTATTTCTCTATGTACGCCACTGCGTCAACTGTATAGTTTCTAGCACCAGCAACTGTCTGAAACAACTGATCAATGAAGGTGCCATGTGTCAGACTTCCATAATACCCCAAAAAAGGCTGAAACAGCCAACATATAAACCGCACGGCCGCAGAATATGAACTCCTATAATTGCACAACACACCAGCGGTAATGTTCATACAAAATCTTTATTTAACATATATGCATACTGAAAAAAATTCATAAATATTATCAAATACAAACTCAGTAGGGAAATGCAGGAAAGTGTGGATGAAAAGCCCCCCAATACCACTACATATATAAATAAGTAATATCTGTATCAAGTTGCCGCTGCCCATGTGCTACACTGGATACTGTGTAAATTAAAAATGCCAAATTCAATGTGCTCCGAATCAGTCAGCTCTTTGAATCCACAACCTCACCACAGGCTGCACCAGACGCACCTGGGTGGATTGAGATGACTAATGAGTATAACAATGTGCAGAAAGACACAGTATAGATCCAGTGACACAGATGGGCAGTCAAAGTGGCATGTGCAATACATAACATATATCAATACTAGACCTGGTAAATGGGGGGGCGGCCCGACGTCCGTTTCGCACGCTGGCTTTTTCACAGGGCACAATGGACCTAATCTGTGACCCTCCCCTAATCTGTGACCAAAAGCCGGGGGGGGGGGGTGCGGCTATAAATTAATTGCTGGTCTGCACCTGCAGCATCCTACTCTTACACCAATCACCTGCGTCCGGCAGATGATAGGTACGACCACACCATCACGCATGCGGTCACAGTCCCGACACTCGTTGCAGGGACAAGCCTGTCCCGCCCCCAACTCGCGTCAAATCGCATACCAGACCGGATGTGAGCTCACATCCGGTCGTGAACATGACGTAGTGAGGCCAGTCACATGGTCAGGACAAAGAGTCCATCACAACCCAGCAACCGTTGTCACCTGACCATTGAACGGGTGGAGCCATGTCACATGATCGAGGCATAGTGTCCGCAGTAGCCCAGCAGAGATCATCATCTGGCCAGTAGATGGATCGAGCCATGTGTCAGACTTCCGCCAATCTGATATTGATGACCTAACCTGAGAATAGATCATCAATATTTAAGTCTTGGGTAACCCACTTGATAAAAAGTATACCTTTTTTACTGTACATAGCTGATAGCTGTATAGTGGTATTATTTGGCACTCTACATACAGTATCTCACTTAAAGCATTTTAGCACTATTTTACACTGTTTGTCAACTTCTATGGAAAGCTAAAAGTTGTGGGATTCTCCTGATCTAGCTCTGGTCTCCTCTGCTTGATCATTTCTGCTCCCATATCTTTCACAGCCTACTCCAAATATATAACACGGTTTCGATGCGCAGAGGGTTCCTTGGTGTCCAGTCAATGAATTAGTTACAGAGCTTCTAGAAGTGTGAAATGACTCAGCTGTGTGTGATTTCCCAAATGACTTTTTTTTTATTTTTTATATATATATCTGATAGCTAATGCCAGATACTGATCACAGTAAATGCACTTAAACTGACATTCTTGCTTAGAAGCTGTGTCAAACACCCAAAAGATCTATTTAAATTTGCTGACTGCAACAATTAAAAAAAAAAAAAAAAAATCAGCACTGGTTGTAAATGAGATAAAAATTGGATTTGTATCTGTTTACAGTTATATAAAGTCGCACGACTGAAAGCTGAAATTGCTTTTTGATATCTGGGCATTGCACAAATAGATAATTAAAAGCGATGATGTTTACCGTGGTGATTTACGGGACCGCTATTTTTTCATCTGTTTGGTAATTGTACTTTAGTACTTCTATTTATTTCTATCCCACAGAAGAGATTATGATAATTCTGGCTTATGACAAATAGTATTTAGTTATTAAACATGTTTAAATCACAGCAATGTAAAGGAATCGTCTGTGGTTGATTCCAGAGCCAGAGAATTGAAAAAAAATAAAAAAAAAATGCCACTGTTTATGAAGCTAATGAGCAGTTATTGCTCAGCTACATAATATTTTTCTATTTGATAAGCAAAGTGAATACATTTTACATCAATTTTAGATTTTCATACAGCACATTCTAAATATCCAGACAGGAGCCAGAGTGTTTCTTGTCATTTCAGCTGTCTGATGTGATGTTGGCTTTATAGATAATGGGTAAGATTTATGAATACAGGGGTACTGTAGGCGTGGTACAGCAGTCTGTCCACCTGTGCCTTGTGTGACAGATTTGTAAATAGGGTGTACAAGGAATCCTAAGGGAAGTAAAATTCTATACCTCAAATTTTTTTTTTTTATCATTTCATTATTTAATGTAATTTTTGTGTGAAGTTTGTGATATTTTTAGATGCAGATTTTTTTTTGGTTATGATAATTCACTAACTTCCATGGAAATGTCTCCAAAGTCTTGGTGCAAGGTGCAAGCTCCAAGTCCTAAAATCATACATGAAAAACACACCAAGCAAATCAATAGTAACTCGTCAGAGGAACTAGACTTGTTTTATTTATTTTTTCTCTTTACGGCGTTTTGCTAGTCATCCGGCCAGCTTTGTCATTTAGAATGACTTGTACAAGAAATCTCTGGCAATAAATACTGGTGAGTCATCCTTCAGTCATAGAGGTAAGATGTTGATTTCATTTTCATGACTGTAGCTAGTAGGTTTATTAAACTACCTGAGCAGAGGTGTTAGAACAGCATTGTAAGTGGCAGACAATAGATGGTGCACTCCTCCAACTATGTTCAAACTTGGTTTCTCCAATTTAACATAAATAGCTTCTCTCACACCTCTTTTAAACTAGTCCTCCTGTGTGTCTAAGATGCAAACCTCACTGTCATCAAACAAGTGTCCTTTCCCTTTAAGATGTAGGCATACATCAAGTCTTAAAGGGCTTCTGTCACCCCACAAAAGTCTTTTTTTTTTTTGGGCTAGTTACATTCCTTATAGCGCGATATATGAGAATATAATGTTGTTACTTACTTTCATTCGGCCGTTTCTTGAGAAAACGAAGTTTTATAATATGCAAATCCGGTCTCTACCAGCAAGTAGGGCGTCTACTTGCTGGTAGCCGCCGCAGAAAACCGCCCCCTCGTCGTGTTGATTGACAGGGCCAGCCGTGATCTCCTCCTCCGGCCGGCCCTGTCAGTATTTCAAAAATCGCGCGCCTCTGTTCATTCGGCGCAGGCGCTCTGAGATGAGGAGGCTCGTCTCCTCAGAACTCCCTCAGTGCGCCTGCGCCGATGACATCACCGAAAGAGAAGACGTCATCGGCGCAGGCGCACTGAGGGAGTTCTGAGGAGACGAGCCTCCTCATCTCAGAGTGCCTGCGCCGAATGAACAGAGGCGCGCGATTTTTGAAATACTGACAGGGCCGGCCGGAGGAGGAGAACACGGCTGGCCCTGTCAATCAACACGACGAGGGGGCGGTTTTCTGCGGTGGCTACCAGCAAGTAGACGCCCTACTTGCTGGTAGAGACCGGATTTGCATATTATAAAACTTAGTTTTCTCAAGAAACGGCCGCAAGAAAGTAAGTGACAACATTATATTCTCATATATCGCGCTATAAGGAATGTAACTAGCCAAAAAAAAATAATATGACTTTAGTGGGGTGACAGAAGCCCTTTAATCTAAGGTGTAGGCTGTTCTATGTGGGAGCATACTTTGCTGTTCTAACCCCTCTGCTGAGGCAGTTTAATCACACCAAATAGTTTGTCATACAAATGCAAACATCATTCCTATATGACTGAAGCATGAGTCACCAGTATTTAATGCTGGACATTTCATATATAATTAACTCTAGTTGAGAAAGGCAGTCAGATGACTAGCAAAATGCCTTCAAGAAAAAAATGCAAGTCCAATTGCTCTGACTTATTGCTATTGATATACACTGCCTGTACCAAAACAAGTTGCCACCTGGATTTAACTAAGCAAATAGTTATGAGCCTCCTATTGGATAATTACTGCATGGGCGATTATCTTTCAGCTGGCAACAAGTTATTTAACCCCAACTTGTGCAATGACTTGCTTCTCATTTCTTAAACAACCATGTCAAAAGACACATCTCATGGTCAAATCATTGGCATGCATCAAGCAGAGAAAACATCTAAGGAGATTGCAGAAACTACTAAAATTGGGTTAAGAACTGTCCAACGCATTATTATAAACTCGAAGGATAGTGGGGACCCATCGTATTCGAGGAATAAATGTGTCGGGAAAAAAATCCTGAATGATCATGATCGGCAATCACTTAAACGTTTGGTGAAATCAAATCGAAGAAAAACAACAGTAGAACTCAGGGCTATGTTTAATAGTGAAAGTAAGAGCATTTCCACTTTCACAATGCAAAGGGAACTCAAGGGATTGGGACTGAACAGCTGTGTAGCCGTAAGAAAACCACTAATCAGTGAGGCAAAACAGAAAAAAACAACTTCAATTTGCAAGGGAGCATAAAGATTGGACTCTGGAGCAATGTAAGAAGGTCATGTAGTCTGATGAGTCAAGATTTACCCTGTTCCAGAGTGATGGGCACATTAGGGTAAGAAGATAGGCTGACGAAGTGATGCACCTATCATGACTAGTGCTTACTGTACAAGCCTGTAAGGGCAGTGCTATAATCTGCTATAATCTGGTGTTGCTGCAGTTGGTCAGGTCTAGGTGCAGCAACAGTATGTGCTCCAAGAATGAGGTCAGCTGACTACCTGAACATACTGAATGACCAGGTTATTCCATCAATGGATTTTTGATGGCACAGGCATATTTCAAGATGACAATGCCAGGATTCATCGGGCTCAAAGAGTCCAGACCTTAACCCCATTGAGAATCTTCGGGATGTGCTGGAGAAGGCTTTGCGCAGCAGTCAGACTCTACCATCATCAATGCAAGATATTGGTGAAAGATGAATGCAACACTGGATGGAAATAAATCTTGTGACATTGCAGAAACTTATCGAAACAATGCCACAGCAAATGCATGCCATACTCAAAGGTAAAAGCGGTGTGACCTTTTTTTTTGGGTGGCGGCTTCTTTTTTGGACAGGCAGTGTATCTGCAGTGAGCTGGACAGGGGTATGCACTCTGACGCCAAATTATGCAATGGCTGGGTCAGGTGTATGTGATAGTCTAAAGTTTTGTTTGTGATGGCAATTGCAGCAAGCGCAGGGTATTGTCACAGGGCCCTTTAAAGGTGTTATAATGCACGTCCCAATTTAGGAATGCCAGAGTGGTGTAATGTCTCTGTATGGTAGTATTAATGGTGTCAACAGTGTTTCCTACCTGGGTACGGCTGGACTCCTGGATCCTGGCTCACTTGCAATAAAATGAGTGTAGTGCTAGTAGGAGTAATAGAGGAATTTGCAGCAGACATTGAGATCCAGACCTTAGGTGAAGTTTAACTGATTGTAACTTTCATCCAAGCAAGATACAGCTTTAGTTCTAGGTCCCAGCAGGAATTGGCACTGGTTGGCAGGAATTTATCTTCTGCTCTCTCATGTACCTGATGCTTACAGGAAAGGACGTCTGCTTTGTAGCTCTATACTGTGGCAGGAATTTGGCTTCTGCACTCTCTATCTTCTGCTGGATGGCGATTGACTAACTAAGGAGGAATATGGCTTCTCCTGGGTCTCTGGACTTTACTCACAGTTATCTTCACATGGTATGCTTTCTTCCTGGAACTGGGGGTTGTCTGCTGTTTTTGTCTTCTAGCTGAGGCTGCAAGGCTGAGGCTAAGGATTTGATCAATGTCTCAGCCGAGACAAGATCCTGGCTTGGTTCCCTATGCAGGGGGACTCCTGAAGACTAACACACAGCGTTCCCCAACAGGGGTGGCTGGCACACTAACTCTAACTTCCTTCTCTCCCCATGCTGCAGAAGATGGGCACAGTCCACTCTGCTCACAGAGGGGGAGCTAAACTGGAATGAACTGTTTCAGCTTAGGAACACTGCTGGTGAACATGGAAATTGCAACAATATACATTTTAATATGGTTTTATCAGTTGTGAGGATATAATGTAAAATTTCATCAGATGACAATGTTAATGCTGTTAACAGGTTGTAGCGGGGTAAAAGAGTTTACTAACACAACTCTGGGGTGTTTCATATGACCTGGATGAATGAGAGACTTCTTAAACAAACACACCAAGTTGATAGATAAATATTCTCAAAAAATGCACGGGCATACAGTTGCACTTCAGGTTGGAGACCACTGCTATAGACATCAATCTGCTTGACGATAAGGCCCCACAAATCATGACCAACCAAATCTGCAATACTGCACAGTGTGCACCAAAAGGAATTTGCATTCTAACTTTCCAATCTGAGACATATACATAGTTCACAAATTTTAAGGCATGTGCATGAAATTTGCTCCAGTAGTATCCATCTGCCTGGTATTGTAATCCACTGCAGATTTTGCCTATAGAAATCCACATGTAAAATCCACAGCATTTCCAATAAGTATTCCAAATCATTATGTTCTGTCAGTGTGTCACTGATAGGTAGTCTGTTAGACCAGACCTTTGGGACTTTGTCAGGACCCAAACTTCCACAGCCCCCAGGTTCTATGGTAACCCACCAACACCTTCTAAATCAGGTTACAATGCACTGACAAAGAGGTTGATCCTGGCTGCAATAAAGAGAGCCCAGCTGTAAATCAAATAACTCCTGTTCCCAAGCAATTACCAATGCAGACCTAATGTACATACAGGAAGTCTGTTACCAGGAAATTCACTGTTAAATCAGGCTCAATCCCTTAAAGGGATAGCTCAGCTAAATATAATGATACCTTTTAGTAAGTCATCCATTGCTTCATTCTGGAGAAAAAATATGTTTAATCCATATGCAAATGAGCAATTACATGCTCTGAGGACGGACCCAAGCTACTCTGTGTGTGCACCCTTAAACCTCCTGCTTCCTCTGCCTGCCCATCCCTCTCACTCATTCTTGATTGAAAAAGCCAAGGAAGATGTCTACATAGGAATCTGACCATGTCAAGCAAGGAGAAGGAGGGGCTGGTTGAGGAAGCAGGGGAACGAAGGATAAATAAAGTGGCTTGGACCTGCCCTCTGTCCACTTAAAATCCAATTTGCATTCTTAAGAATGAAGCAAGATATTTCTAAGTGAAAGGTGTGAGTAAATGTTCCACAATTAGTTTTAGGTATGATTCGATCAAATCAACAAAAAGATTTCATATGAGCAACGTTGACCAAATTAAAGGTGCCCCAATTGCCCTGAAACGTTATGTATGACAATCTGTTGTCTCCTCGGACTGTATCCAACCCTATGTAAGATCTTTAACACCAAGACAAATTTAATAATGTTAAAGTGATGACAACGTATATGTCCATGGGTAATGGATGGTAGCTGGTGGTAACAACCTGCTTAAAAGCACACTGCACTGGGCGGGAGGCGGAGCTAGCCGCGTCAGGAAATGGCTGCTTGACCCGTGAGCTCCTCACCGCAGCACCAGCAAATAGCTATTTAGCGGGTTCCCACCCTGACTTACCATGGGAAAACTCAACAGAGATAAAGCTAAAGAGGTCCAGACTACTCCCAGACATGCTAGAGGGCAATCAGATCTGGACAAATACCTGAAAAAGAAGATGTCCTCGCCGGCTGCAAGATCTAAGATGGCGCAGGAAGCTGCTGCCGCTTCGGCATACACAGAGGACTCTGATGATGAAGGCTCCCTCGCCGCGTCTGAGACACACAGCGATCTCGGCTCGATCCCCATCTCCAGAGCCTTTCTCAAGGAGTCCTTGGCACTTGCTTTTGAGCCCGTTATGAAAGAACTCTCCGCCATAAAAGCGGAAATTAAACAAACGGGACATAGAGTGGCGGCTCTAGAAGACTCGCAAGCGGCCCTGACTAAGCACAGCCGTGCAATGCAGACGAAAGTTGAAGAGGTCCGGGAGCAATTGAACACGGCTTTCCTGCACCTGGAAGACCAGGAAAACAGGAGCCGCAGAAAAAACATTCGCATAAGAGGAGTCCCTGAAAGTGTGCAGAGGGATGATATATCTGACACGGTCAGCCAAATTTTCACTGCACTACTTGGACACGACCGGGCAAAGATGGTAGTTGTAGAGAGAGCCCATAGGGCCCTCAGGCCTAAACCACCGCCGGATGCCCCGCCGCGGGATATTATTTGCGGCTTGCTCAGTTTTGTGGATACGGCCGCCATTTTGACCGCCGCTCGTCACAAAGGAGACTTTTCGCACGAGGATCATAAAATCCAGATTTACCAAGACCTGGCCGCCAGCACCTTAGCCAAGAGGAGACAACTAAAGCCACTCACCGATATCTTAAGGGAGAGACGTCACCCCTTGCGCTGGCTTTTTCCGTTTGGCCTGTGCGCCACAGTGAATGGGAAGCAGATCACAGTGCGACACCCCGAAGATCTCAGCAAGATGTGGGAAGCCCTGCAGGTGGAACCACTGGACATTCCCTCGTGGCTGCCGTTGTCCGGCGAATTGAAGCTGCCAACATTGCCTGCCTCAGACGACTGGCGAATCGCAAAAAAGTTCAAGTCACCACAGGCGAAGAAGCGGCAAGCTGAGCTCCAGGACACTTGAACCCATATGCATTATTGCATGGATCCAGTGTTATCCACCTGCGGTCTGAATCCGGAAACATATCGGTACCGCACTGATTGTTAAAATGTTCTTTATTCCTTTTTCAGAACCAGTTTAAACTGTAGGCCTGGATTGTAAACTTTGTGGTCTGTCTCAGTTAGTTAACCCCGTCATTGCCATCACAAGGTTGACTCCTGTATCCATGTTTCAGTAACAAGGGCAATTGGTCCCGAGCAAGATGGCAGGGACGGGATTTAATCTTCTGTTATCCTATTTGCTACCAACCCATATAGTAACTAAGTTAGGGGTCGCTGCATTTTTTGGGTATGATGTTTTTATATAATTACATGACCCTGCGCATCCTTGCTGTTTAACTCATGAGTTGGGTCCCATGAAGGTAATGGGGCTCCTATATGGTCGTTTTGTGGGAATCCTCAGTGCTGGGAGGAGGGAGGGAGCGATTTTCTGAGATACGGGTATGTTCGCACTCTTCTTTTCGTTATCTTCTCCCTCCCCCCTCCTGGTCTAGCCCCAAAGCTGTGTAGTGAGTGCTCGTACAGGCTTTCTGTACCTCACAGTTTCTCCCCCTCCAGCTTTACTTTACTTTGCTTTTCATTACTGTACTTACTCTCTCTAACCCCTTCTCCTCCCCCCCACTCTCTGTCTTGTCTTGCCCTGTCCCCACCACCCTCTCCTCCTCTCCTCTTCCTAACTTGTAGGAGGGTATCCTATGAGTATTAACGTGCTTGAATTTGTTTTCTTTGTTCCTGTGTATAGTTTGTTCGGATGGGTCCTGCGTCTATATTTAATTGCCTTACTGGGATATGTATCTTTGCTCTACCTCGCAACCACCTATGAATTATGGATCCTTTGAAGGTAACGTCACTTAATGCAAATGGACTTAACGTTCCCCAAAAGAGAAGTCAGGTATTCCACATGCTCAGGAGAGAGAGGGCAGATCTTTTGTTCTTACAAGAGACGCATTTCAGAAACAACCATATTCCACAACTTTTCACCAAACATTACACTAAATGGTTCCATAGTTCCCACTCATCAGCATCTAGAGGTGTTTCCATAGGATTCAGAGCTAACACCCCCTTCCAGCTTCAGGCACAATACATCGACCCTGAAAGTAGATACCTATTCTTAAAAGGCACTCTATTTGGTAGTAAGGTGACCTTGGCTAATGTGTATGCCCCTAACACGGGACAAATACCTTGGCTTCTTAAGATTCTAAGCTCACTACGAGACTTCAGAGAAGGATTACTGATACTGGGAGGGGATCTAAACCTGACTCTTGATCACCCTATGGACTCTACCTCTAGGGTATCTAAACACTCCACTACACAAATCCGTTCACTGCTTAAAGCTTTAGCTGCACACCAAATTACGGACACCTGGAGACTGTCTCACCCTAGTGACAAGGACTACACGTTCTTCTCAGCTGTACATAAATCCTATCAGAGGTTGGACTATCTTTTTGTCTCTAACCATGTTCTAGATAAGATTGAGTCCTCCACTATAGGACAGATCACTGTCTCAGATCACGCCCCTGTCTCTCTGGTGATACGGTTGAGTGGTCTACCTCCTAGAGATTGGTCCTGGAGACTGAATGAAACCCTGTTAGAAAACGAAAATGATAGGCGTAGGTTGGATGAGAAGCTTAAGTCCTTTTTTGAAATTAATAGCTCTCCCACTATTGATATGGCTATGATTTGGGAGGCCCACAAGGCTTACATCAGGGGTGAACTCATTTCTTTGGGATCCTGGGTGCGTAAGCAAAGGGCGCTTAAGATTGATTCAATCTTAGCACAAATTTCAGCCCTAGAAACTATTAACAAAGAAAGCCCCTCTGACACCCACTATAATGACATTATAAAGCTGAGATGCCAACTGAAAGATCTGTTAAACATAAAATCGGCCAAAGCCCTTAGATCAGCGAAATATAAGCTTTACGTTCATGGAGACAGAGGTTCTAAACTGCTTACTCAGATGATTAAGGGTCAAAGAGATAGAGCTTTCATTTCTGGTATCAAACCCGAGAAGGGCCCTCAACTAACCAACACCCCTGCCATAGCGAAAGAGTTTGCTAGGTTCTATTCGGACTTATACAACCTTAAATCAGATGATCCTACCCGTATACAGCGCAAAATAGATTCTTTCCTAGAAGGAATAAGGGTCCCGACTCTAGCGACGGAAGAAAAAGATATGTTGCTTTCCCCTGTGACGGTAAAAGAAATTACGGATATTTTGGCGAGCATCCCTTCAGGGAAATGCCCTGGACCTGACGGCCTTCCCATGATTTATTATAAAAAATTTAAAAGCACTCTGGCCCCACAACTAGTAAACTTATGTAACTCCCTCCTTAATGGAAAATCCCTCCCTCCTCAATCATTGATAGCTCACATAACAGTTATTCCCAAAGAGGGGAAAGATCCCACCAAGTGTAGTAGCTACCGACCTATCTCCCTGCTCAACGTTGACGTTAAAATTTGGGCTAAGCTTTTAAGCCACAGATTAGCTAAGCTACTGCCTAAGCTCATAGGGGAGGAGCAAGTGGGTTTTGTTAAAGGCCGAGAAGGCAAACATAACGTGAGTAGGGTTCTACATGCCATTTACTACGCTAAACAACACAAAGTCCCATTGACCCTGCTAGGAACAGATGCTGAAAAAGCGTTTGACAGGGTCAATTGGGCTTACATGGAAAGAACGTTAGTTCACTTTGGCTTTCCGCCCTTGTTCATTTCGGCCGTTTTCTCGCTTTACTCACACCCCTCAGCTAGAGTGCTGGTAAATGGCACATTATCCCCTCCGTTCATAATCTCCAACGGGACGCGGCAGGGCTGTCCTCTCTCTCCAGCATTATTTATATTAACTCTGGAGTTGCTGCTATGTAAATTAAGGACTTCGGAGTCCATAAGAGGGTTGCAGGTAGGAGGCAGAACTCACTCATTAGCAGCTTTTGCGGATGACCTGCTTCTTCTCTTAACGAATCCTAGAGTGGCGGTTCCAGAAGTAATTAGGATATTCTCAGAGTTTGGAGAAATATCCAACTTCAAGGTCAACTATGACAAATCTGAGATACTAAACATTACGGCCCCGCAGACACACATTTCAAAGATCCAAACGAGTACCTCCTTCCAATGGCCAAAAGATGCTATTAAACACCTTGGGATAATGATCCCGGCAAATCCCTCCCATTTATTTAGGCTCAACTACGCACCCCTATTCAGCAAAATTAAATCTTATTTGACATCCATTAAGCTCCCCTTCCTCTCGTGGTTGGGTAGGAAAAATTTGGTGTCCACATATGCCTTACCACAAATTTTATACACCCTGAGATGTCTCCCTATACCACTGTCGAATAAATTCATGTCCGAATTTCATTCCTTATTTAGCAAATTTGTGTGGTCCAACAAGAAGCCTAGATTGGCCCACTCTCTCCTTGTTAGGAAACGCAACAAAGGCGGTCTTTCCCTACCAGACTTAAAAACATACCTACACGCTATCCAGCTGGAAAGGTGGGTTGAATTGGCCAGACCACACAACAACGCCTTACATGTTGGCCTTGAAAAGGCCCTTCTGGGGGACTTAGCCCTACACCGTTTATGGGTACATACACCGGATAGAAAATATAAACCCCCCCTTAGCGCCCTAACTCGCTGTATGTTCCAGGTCTGTGGCAGGACCAAGGCTCTGTCCATGGCTGCCAACAATCTTTCGCCGGTAGCTCCTCTGTCCGCCCTTCCGTTTTTCCTTAATAAAGAAAAGAAAGACTTTCATAGAGCGTGGTTACATCTAGATGGTCTTAAGATTTCGGACCTGACTGAGACCAAAGACCTCTCGGAATTTCTAACTACAGCCCAGACCCTAGTGCCCAGACATCTGTGGTCTAGATTGGTGGAATTAGATCTTGAATTGTGTAGCAAAAAGTATAAGAAATTGAGTGAAAACTCGATTAAAGATCCTACTTGGCTTGAAAACTACGCCATATTGCCGACTTCCCCCCCTAAAACCCTATCTAAAGTATACTCTCAACTGTTATTGGATATGTCTACGGAGAGACCTTTTTATTTAAGGGCGTGGGAAAGGGAGCTCCAGATTACCCTCTCTGATGAAGATGTTGTGACGATCCTGAAAAACTCACATGGTTTTTCGAGATGTGTTCGCATTCAAGAAAACTCATTCAAAATCTTATCTAGGTGGTATAAGACCCCTGTTTTTCTGTATAGAGCACATCTCTCTCCATCAGACAGGTGTTGGAGATGCTTAGAGGAAGAAGGCTCCATCTCCCACATTTGGTGGTCCTGTAGAATAATCTCAGACTTTTGGTCTGAAATAGAACGAACCATCAATAAAGTCTGCGGTTCTAAGATCTCATTAACCCCTGCTCTTATCCTGCTTTGGCTTCCTCAAGGTGATTTTAGGCCCTCCCTTAGGAATTTAGCCACACACATGATAACTGCAGCCAAATATATTATACCCACCAAGTGGCGGAACTCAGACCCTCCTACCATAAAAGAATGGGTGGAGAAAACCCATCAAATATGCCTTATGGAGGAATTAGTGAGCTGGGAAAAAGGGACTAGATCGGCCTTCCTGAAGACGTGGCAATCATGGTTGAACTTTCACGAATCTTTCCTTGGTAACTAGGTTTGGTGTACCAACACAAGGGGACATATCCTCTATCCCTCTTGTGTGTTCTCGATCGGCCTGACCTCAATGGGCCTTGTTGAAATGGAATTATAATCTCCTTTTCTTAGGCCATTCATTTTGCACCCATTTACTAGAAAACGTTATTCCTATCCTGTGTTACCCGAGTTTATAGTAGGTTGCTTTCATCTCTCACCCACTTTGATAGATGCATACCAATTGGGTTCCCAGATCTTCAGATATCCCAAAGGACGTGTCCGACTATTGATGTATTGATTTACGTTGATGTATGTTAGTGTTGCTGTCACTGTTTTTGACAGTTCTATCGAGTCTCAGGGTCTAGGCATATGATGTACCCATATATCACTGGATATAGTTCTATATGATTCTCTTACTATATCGGACAGTTAGGTATTCTCTGCTTACATGGCTATAATGTATAAACTGTCTTGCACCTTTGATATATATTATATGTCTACTTGTGTGGGGATTGTCCACTCAAGTGGCTAATTTGCTCTGCAACTGCCTTGATTTCTATAGACGCTGAATATGTCTTGTTGTTTGTTTATATAATTGAAAATTCTTCAGAAATAAAGAATTTACAAAAAAAAAGCACACTGCACTGTTTGATTTTGTTGTAATAAAATAAATACAAAAATCTTTTTGTCTGAACTGTAAAATGGCAATAACTATTTGGAGCCATTAATGAGGGACAAATCCAAAAGTGTTATATTTGCCAAAATCTATATTTTGGGGCAAGTTCAGAATAAATTTGAGTTTTGCCAAGTCGGTTCCCTTATCTCTACTTACAAGGCATTGTGCCTTAAACAGTGACTTACTGTCACGGCCATGGCCATGGTCGTGACTCCTGAACCGCTTGCTGTTGCCTGCGGTTTGGTTGCTTGTTCAATCACAGGTGAGGGCCGCTAGTTTGTTGCCTCACTTGTGGTTGCCGCTGGCAACATTAGGTATGTGGCAGTAGAGCAGCTGGAGCTGGTTGCTAGGCTGCTCGCTATCATAGCAGGCGGTTGTCTCTGGCAACTTGTGTGATAGGTGTGCACTTTCTATGTTTGGTGTGCACGAGGTTGTTTGTGTGTTCACTTCCCCTTTAAGTTGCTGTCTTCCCTTGTCTGGTGTGAGAAGGGTTAATTCCCTTCCTAGGCTGTGAGCACTGGGTGTGTCTGCGTGGGTGTGGCTACATGGGCTATTTAACCTCAGTTGAGACCTGAGTTCTGAGGGGTACTCCAGCCTTGTAGTAAGCTGGAGGCACTCTCCTGGTCCCATATACCATCTGCCAGTGAGGGCCACCCTTGTGGTCATAAATTGTGATACTATATGTTTATGTGATGTTAAGTTTATGTCTATGTGGTGTCTGTTATTATTGCAGCTATGGTTATGGGTCCCTGTGTGTTTATGTGTGCTGTGTCTTTTTATGTTTGTGTGTGAACAGCCAGCACTTGTGTCCAGGTATCCAGTCAGTGTGTCTGTGGCAGGTAGAGGTGGAAGTCTTTCACTCTCCTGCCATATCCATAGTCTGTTTATGGTTACATCCCATTGCAGCTCGGCCAGTTTTAGACTCCTGTTTCTCCGCATCCAGGAGGAACAGGTGGTCTACCCAGCTCCTAGTTCAGGGATCGGCAGAGGGTGAGTAGGGATCCGAGGTTCCTGAGCATGGGCCCTCCTACCTTCAAGGTCGGCTCATGCAGCTAGGAGTTAGGGTCGGATTAGGGATGCGTTAGGAGGTGACCTGCTCTCTAATTCTGTCGTCCTGGCCGAGCAGCCACTAACATCTCATGGCATCGCACGGCTGAGGGTTTTCCTCATCCTCAGCCGTGACACTTACTTGATGGCCTTCTGCCTTTAACTGTAAAGCAGTCCAGCATACATTTACACCTGGTTGCACTTTGGAGGGATTCCAGGGAGATTTTGTTCTTGGTTGACTTCAATTCAAAGATCCCAGATCTTGAAGGTAAAAATTCCAACCATTGTGCCATGCAATGCCTATTGTCTACTGAAAGTGACTGTGGAACTGAACTCCTCCAATCCAGTATGCAGGCACCTGGTTAGAAATTCATTTTCTAAGACGCTAAACGATACACTTGACTACTGTATTTCAATTCATTGATTTCAGTTCTTCACTTAGCAAAGTTTCTATCAAATCTAAAAAAGAAAAAAAAGGCAAAATAACGGCCAGAGAAAGAATATTCAGAGCACAGTTCAGTCCACAGTTTTTTATTAATAGTTTGACAGAAAACCTGAACCTAATTGTTGCTTAATGGTAAATTAAAAGATAACATTAAGTAACACTGAACAATTTCACTTTTCTTCTTTACTCATGTACAAGACCCAATCTTGATTTGTGGCATCTTCAATACATTTCAACTACAAACATAATTTATTAAGAATTTGACCTTTTTTTGACTAAAGTCATCCTTTGATAAATTCATCATTTATTCCATCAAGCATTGAATGGCTTTATAAAAGAAATAAGAAGGAATGAATAGTTCAAGGAAGATGCACAAATCCGCTCTGATTCTGAAAACAGAATTTCACAGTTGCCCAGAATCAATCAGTTGCTTTTCATTCTTCAAGCTGAGATGTGTATTAGCTTCTTCTAAGTATGAAGAATTGATTTTTAAGGTCCTATTACCAGACAATTGGAATTCTAGAAATGAGAATGCTTGCATGATGTAATATGTGCATAAAATAAAAACATTATTTCAATCTTGAAGCAAAGGTGTAAATATCTCTAAAATAATGCATGAAAAAAAAATACAATTGTCATCCTGCATATATAAGTTATTTTCTTCTGTATAATTGTATTGCATTCTACTGCTT